>NC_092339.1:173420000-173665000 GCF_046630445.1 Rutidosis leptorrhynchoides
GAACATACTTATTATAAACCATGACCATCCCAATCAAATTTCGGGATGAAATTTCTTTAACGGGTAGGTACTGTGATGACCCGGAAATTTCCGACCAAATTTAAACTTAATCTTTATATGATTTCGATACGATAAGCAAAGTATGTACTGTTGAGTTTAGAAAATTTTGGATTGATGTTCATATATTCAAATGACCTTCGACTGCTCTCGACGATTCACGAACAATTAATTGTAATTAGATATGTGAGTATGTATATATAAATAATAATTTGAAATATAATTTGAAGTGTTATATGTTGTTGTTATTAAAAATAAATAAAATAAAATTAGGATATTATAATAATTATTAATTAAAATATATCTTAATATATAAATAAAGTATTTTAAAAATAAATAATAAATAATTGTAATACTCATTTGATGTTTCGAATGATATTAAACAAGTTAAATTCAAACTATTGTAATTTTAAAATAAACAGTGATACGAAAATGAGTTCTATAAATTTTAGGCTTACTAAAATTATATTTAGGACCTAGTTATTAAATTTCAACACTTTTTATATTTCACCCATAAATGAGAGGGACAGTTGATGTAATTTTTATTTAATAATTAATGATAGAATTTTATACCATAATGACCAAAATAAATAAATATAGTTAATCTAAAAATTTAGGATTTTTCCAAAGACTTTTATCCGCCATTAATTAAACACGAAATCCGGTCCGTGAAAGGAATAGTAGACGATGGCTAAGAATTCACACGTTTAAATTATAAATTATTATTATATTTATTTAATTATTATTCATGTCGACTAGATTGAAAGATAATCAAATTGCATGATTGATCACTGTATTGGTTGATTGATATGCACATGTACGCATATGGGATATACACTACTACACACAGATTACTTTTGTTTTACTAATTCTAATTCTTTGATCAAACTTCATACTCCCTTCTGCCAAAATATGGACTAAGGTCACCACACCAACTTGCACAAATAATTAAGTAATTTGTTGCTTTCTTTTTGATTCTTGTCGTGACACACAAACACCAAGAACCAACTTAAATTAATTAAATTGTAAATTGTTGCATATATATCTGTCTTGTGCATTCGACCAACCTAAAACCAAAAAGGGGTAGACGCAGCACACAACCCCCCCCCCCCCCAAATAACCACTCTACACCACCTCAAACCTTCATCACCGAGCGACCATCACAACCGTCATTCCTTTAAACTGTTTCATGTTTTGTATTCGAGTACTACCACCCTCTCCATCACAGCCGACAGTCACCGGAGGACAACCACAACCCAGCCAAACTTTGCCACCTTAAACCATAACCACACCATGAACCACCAACCGTCACCCTTTCTCTCTCTTTTCTCTTTTCTTTATAGACGTGAACAACCACCACCAAAACAACTATCATCGTGAATCACTGCTACGGCTAATGTATATATATACTTTATTTGTTTTGTTTCGTTTCTCCGTCAAACAACAAAAGTACCACCGTGACCTCCTCCACGAACCATAATAGATTGTTGTTATTGTTCCGATCAACAGGCTCGTTGCTACTACTTATGTTTTTCTTATTCATGTTCGATCATCACTAAAACATCATCGAGATAATCATTGTTGCTACCACGGTTATTTTTTTTATTTTTTTTTCTCTCGCTATTACACCTGCTACAATTTTCTATTGAGTATCAACACCACAACCCAACAAGATGATACACATTAAAGAAAAGGATGAAGGATTAACGATAATAATAATAATGACCCAATAAAGAAGACGATGAATAGTGAACGTAAAGATGATGATGCTTCTGTAACCAACGATGATGATGATGATGATATAAGACGATGACGATAATGATAACGGTGTTATAAAGATGATAATGATTCAGTTTTGCCTCCTATCTTGTAGCCTGAACGTCACCCAAATCACCATCATTCCGTTCATAGTTTTAACCGTAAACCGAACCTTCAATCACAATTATGTTCGATCACTACTATTCCGACCAACTCACAACCGTAACCACCATCGAATGATACTTGTGCACTGCTGCAATCGGGGATGTTTCTCTGGTCCAAATCGAACATATACACACGTTTTTTTATTTTATATAAAGGTATTATTATTATATTTATTATTCAATTATTCTTTTATTATTATTATTATTATTATATTTTTTTTTAAGTCAGACGAAACCAAGAACAAGCACCCTTATCTTTATTCGTTACTGGATTTTTTTATTTAAGGGACTACAAAGGTTTTTTAGTTGGGCCGTGAACTGTGATGAATTGTTGGGCCAAAAATCTCAATTTTTAGTTGGGCCGAAATAATATGTTTTCATTTAGGCCGAATATCTTCTTTTGTTGTTGGGTCGAGGTTCGGTTCAAAAGAATTAAGTGAAGGAGATAATTCAAAGTAATAACTAGTAGTCTAATGGTGGAGAGTGTTGTTGGGTTTTGAGAGGTCACGGGTTCGAGTCCCGGCAGGAACATTCTTTTTACTGTTTCCTTAAAGGTAGTCTTTTTATTTGCTTTTATTATTATTATTATTATTATTATTATTATTATTATTATTATTATTATTATTATTATTATTATTATTATTATTATTATTATTATTATTATTATTATTATTATTATTATTATTATTATTATTATTATTATTATTATTATTATTATGGTTATGAAGTATTAGTATTATTATTTTTGTTATCATTATTATTATTAATAACATCACTAGTATCTTTATAATTAAAAGTTATCATTTTCATTTTTGTTTATTAGTATTATCATTATATTATGATTTTGATTACGATTACGATATTGTAAATGATTAACATTATGAAGTATTAAGATGTATATGCTTACAGTTAAGATAATTAAGATATAATTAAGAATATATAAAGGTGGTATAATTAGATTACCAATGTAATTATAAAACTTAATGATTAAAAATTATAATGTAATTCATGATTCGAACGAAAAATTATTATTATTATCATTTTATCATCTTTAGAATTTTCATTAGAATTATTATCAATAAAGTTATTATCATTTGTATTTTTATTAAAATTATCATTATTATTATTATTATCATTTTAATTATTACAGGTATCAGTATTATTATTAAAATAACTATTAAATTATATAAAATGATATCTAATACATATAACCTAACTCTATCATTATATTAATAGTTATTTAAGGTATATAAAATAAATATATTTAAGTTATCAATTGAACACAAAATTTATTAAAATGACAATTACATCACTAATAATAATATATTTGTTCGATCATAATTATGTGTAATAATATATATCCAAATGATATAGGTTCGTGAATCCGAGGCCAACTCTGCATTGTTTAGTTGTTCAATATAGTTATATGTATTTTTACTACAAAATACATTAGGTGAGTTCATTTGCTCCCTTTTACTCTTTACATTTTTGGGACTGAGAATACATGCGCTGTTTTTACAACTGCTTTATTAAATGCTTTTGAAATATATTTTGAACTGCGAATACATGAAATGCTTTTATAAATGTTTGACGAGATAGACACAAGCAAAACAATCCTCGAATGAATTATGTGGACATGATAATTGCCACCGTTGAATTATGTGGACATGATAATTGCCACCGTTGAATTATGTGGACATGATAATTGCCACCGTTGAATTATGTGGACATGATAATTGCCACCATTGAATTATGTGGACATGATAATTGCCACCAATTAAAATGAATGTTATGTATCAAGAGAATGATTTTATAGACAGGTTATGTGTATGTTATTTTTGTGCACAAGATATGTGTACGGTTACTAAGATTTATGAAAGATGATTTCGTACACGAGAAAGGTGTATTTAAAAAATATCGCATGTACATTACAGGTGGGTATAGGATTCGGGCCCATTTGTACCATGCAGCATTTAAATATTGTGATCTATCAAAATAACGAATTTTATTGTTTTATGATAAACTTATGAACTCACCAACCTTTTGGTTGACACTTGAAAGCATGTTTATTCTCAGGTATGAAAGAAATCTTCTGCTGTGCATTTGCTCATTTTAAAGACATTATTTGGAGTCGATCATCGCAATGGGACCAGATGTTGGTGACTTCGTCCAGATGGATTAGGACGGGGCATGACACATATAATTTGTTATGATATTATTGTTATCATCATTAATATCATCATTATATTATAATGAGTAATAAAATTTTGATTAAGATTATTATCATTATTATTTTTTATATTTACCATTATCATTAAAATCATTACTATCATCATGAATATTATTAGAAAATAATATAATTTATTTACATCATTAATAATATTATTATTATAATTATTTTATCATTTTACTTACTATTATTGGTATTATAGATATTATTATATTCTTTTTATTTATTCTTATTATTAATATTTTTTATGAGTGATTATTACTAATATTAATTATTAATATTAACTAATTAAGTTAAATATATAATATATCACCTAAATTAGATAATCCGTTTCACATACGTATCATTTTCAGATTTTATTCCCTTACTAATCGATAAAACTCAAGGAGACAGATTACAAAAAAATTGGTTTAGGGTCGTTGTCCCTTTTTGCATTTTTATTTTTTTTCTTATTTTTTTCTTCATGATTTGATCCTCCCTGTCGATATCACTTCTATAACTCAAATGATCATTCATCTATTAGTGAGGGAAATCCATCGACTTTACATCCTCAAAAACAATTGCAATTACTTTAAACAAATTTCAATCTTTTAAACAGATTTTTTTTTTGCTCGATACCTCTGTACGAAAGCTTTAAATCATTGGCTTAATTTAGAATCAATCATCAAAATGTAAAAGTGCAGTCTTGTTAAGAATCTTTTACTCAATATGTCTGCAAATTCCCAACTTCCAATTTTACTAAACAAGTTTGAATTCAAGAGTCAAAGATTTAAAACCAAAAAGTCAACTTTTGTTCTTCAGCTTAATTCGAAATTCTGTTTCAATTTGAGTAAAATTGATAATTTCTATAGTTTCTAGGAGTGGTTTGAAAACTTTTTCATGTAGGAGTTATAGTTTAAAAATGTATAAATTTTCGAATCCAAGTTTGAGTTTTTTTTTTTTTTTTATTTCATGAACAATAGCAGGTTTATTTTTTTTATTTTCTTTTCGTTTTGCTGTTAAGATAATCAAACAATCACAAGAACGTTCTGTTTCAAATTCAAGTCTTGAATCAATCAAATAATTTAGTTACTAGGTGGATTGGATTCACGGTTCGTTTGAGTTTAAATAAGGAAGAAGAAGAAAACGAAGCATATTATATATGGGGTTATAATCATATGGGAGGGAGTTAAAACAGAAAGAAATGAATCGGAGCAATGGTTGTGGGTGTTACCGGGTGGGCGAGAGGTCTCGGGTTCGAGTCCCGGCTTGAGCAAATTATTATCTTTTTGATCCTTTAAGGTAGTAAATCGTTTTTATTATTATTATTATTATTATTATTATTATTATTATTATTATTATTATTATTATTATTATTATTATTATTATTATTATTATTATTATTATTATTATTATTATTATTATTATTATTATTATTATTTTTCCTTATGATTATTATTATTTTTATTGTTATTAATATTATTATTGTTGTATTGTTATGATTGTTATTAGTAATTATAATTGTTATTAAATACACTAAGATTAATACTATAATTGTTATTATTATCACTAATATTATTATTATTATCATTACTAGTATTATCATTAATACTTCAACTATTATCATTATTATTAATTTTCATAAAAACTATTATTAACATAAGGATTACTATTATTATGATTAAGATTATGAATCAATATTACAGAAACTTTAAATTATTAGCTTAGAAATTAAACATGAAAATTATGATTATGATTATTATTAGTATATGTATTATAAATACAATTAGGATTATTATTATTGTTATTATTAATATTATTATCTTTATCACTAATATCATTAAGTAGTATTATTGTATTATCACAAGATACAATTCTTCCTTCCTCAATACTTCTAACACTTTTCTCAAATGTTCACCGTGTTCTTGGTTATTCTTTGAGTAAATAAGTATGTCATCAATGAAAACAATGACAAACTTGTCAAGGTATGGTCCACACACTCGGTTCATAAGGTCCATGAACACAGCTGGTTCATTAGTTAAACCAAACGGCATGACCATAAACTCGTAATGACCGTAACGTGTTCTGAAAGCAGTCTTTTGAATATCATCTTCTTTCACCCGCATTTTATGATACCCGGAACGTAAGTCAATCTTTGAATAAACAGAAGAGCCTTGTAGTTGATCAAATAAGTCGTCGATTCTTGGTAGTGGGTAGCGGTTCTTGATGGTAAGTTTGTTCAACTCTCGGTAGTCGATACACAACCTGAATGTACCATCTTTCTTCTTGACAAACAAAACAGGAGCTTCCCACGGTGATGTGCTTGGTCGAATGAAACCACGTTCTAAAAGTTCTTGTAATTGACTTTGCAGTCCTTTCATCTCGCTGGGTGCGAGTCTGTAAGGAGCACGAACTATTGGTGCAGCTCCTGGTACAAGATCTATTTGAAATTCAACGGATCGATGTGGGGGTAATCCCGGTAATTCTTTCGGAAATACATCGGGAAATTCATTTGCGACGGGAACATCATTGATGCTCTTTTCTTCAGTTTGTACTTTCTCGACGTGTGCTAGAACAGCATAGCAACCTTTTCTTATTAGTTTTTGTGCCTTCAGGTTACTAATAAGATTTAACTTTGCGTTGCTCAAAGATATGTATCATAACTATCATTAACAGTAAAATTAATATTTTTACAAATATAATTATTAATATCATTATTATTATCATTAATATAATTACTAACATTATTAACTTATTAGTAATTTTAAGTATTATAATTATTATCATTTTTACCACTATTAATATTATTTTAACTACTAATATTATTAACATACAAATGATATATATATGTATACTAAAAATATATTTATTACATATGACCTAATGAAGTTTATTTTTAGATAACAAAAGGAATATAAGAAACATATACATATTATTAATATAAAAAGGACATAATTAATAAATTTATATATATTGTTCGATTACAATTATGTATATTAATAAATATACAAATGATATAGGTTTGTGAATCCGAGGCTAACCCTGCATTGTTCAATATAGTCATATGTATTTTTACTACAAAATACATTAGGTGAGTTTCATTTGCCTTTTTACCCTTTATATTTTTGGGCTGAGAATACATGCGCAATTTTTATAAATGTTTTACGAAATAGACACAAGTAACCAAAACTACATTATATGGTTGAATGATCGAAGCCGAATATGCCCCTTTTTGCTTGGTAACCTAAGAATTAGTAAACCGATCTACTAATTGACGCGAATCCTAAAGATAGATCTATTGGGCCTAACGAACCCCATCCAAAGTACCGGATGCTTTAGTACTTCGAATTCGTTTATATCATGTCCGAAGGATTTCCTGGAATGATAGGGGATATTATTATATGCATCTTATTAATGTTGGTTACCAGGTGTTCAATCCATATGAATGATTTTTGTCTCTATGCATAGAACGTATATTTATGAGAACTGGAAATGAAATTCTTGTGGTCTATTAAAATGATGGAAATGATTATTTATGTTAAACTAATAAACTCACCAACCTTTTGGTTGACACTTTAAAGCATGTTAATTCTCAGGTATGAAAGAAATCTTCCACTGTGCATTTGCTCAATTTAAGGATATTACTTGGAGTCATTCATGACATATTTCAAAAGACGTTGCATTCGAGTTTTTGAGTTCATCAAGATTATTATTAAGTCAATTATAGTTGGATATATTATGAAATGGTATGCATGCTGTCAACTTTTGATGTAATGAAAGATTGTCTTTTCAAAAACGAATGCAATATTTGTAAAATGTATCATATAGAGGTAAAGTACCTCGTGATGTAATCAATTGTAATGTATTCGTCCGGATGGGTTAGGATGGGTCCTTTCATTTGGTATCAGAGCGGTGGTCTTAGCGAACCAGGTCTGCGTTAGTGTGTCTAACTGATAAGTCGTTAGGATGCATTAGTGAGTCTGGACTTCGACCGTGTCTGCATGTCAAAAGTTTTGCTTATCATTTCTAGTCGGAAATCATCTGCTTATCATCCTTAGGAAATTATCTGCTTATTATTCTTAGTCTAGACACGTCTTGCTGCATTAATTGCATGAATAGTGTATAGACAAAATTCATATCTTAGCGTATCTGCTAAATCATATCTTATCGTATCTATTACTGTAAACTTTGCCTGACATATTCCGTAAATTCCTCCGTAATCTACGAAATCTTTTGATCTATATATATATATATATGGATATCCTATGTAAATAGAATACCACCCGATAGCCGAAAAAATCATTTTATATCGAAAAATCCTTTATCCAATCGTACGAAATGGAATTCGTCATTAGTTCAAGTCACTCGGATTCCGAAATGGAATCTCACTCAAGCTCCGAAAGCAGTGTGACCGGGATGGATCAACCAATCAGCCATCATCTATTCTGGATGAATTGGGGATGGGTTCATTGCCTCCTTAATCATTGGAGCCAAGAAGAAGGCGATCCTTTCCATCCACCACATTGCCCTCTTGAAGAAGAACCTGAAGCACTTACCGGTGAACCTGTCCGAAACACCATTTTCTCTCTCATTTCCAGAGTATCTCGTCACGATTATATACTACATTAAATTCTAGATTTTATTTATCCGCTCGTCCGAACCGACAATTACCCCGGTGTAATAGAAGAAGTTAACGAGCTTCGCGCTCGGGTAGTGGCTTTGGAGAATATGGTGCAGAGATTACAAACACCAGCAGCAGCACTAGCAGCATAACCAGTACCACCATCACCAACGCCAACAGTACCATTACCACCTCCAACCACAACCGCGTCATAAACCTCAACTTCACAATCTGTCCCACGAGCATCAACGTCATACGCACCATAGATACCAAGGAGTACCAACAACAATAACTGACGAAGTATTAAATCATAACTTCAGTGGAGAAACATTCCGCGACGATTATGTAATCTCTAAAGTCTTAGAGATTATCTAATCTAGCCTTAACCATAAATCAGTTAAGCTAACCAAAATGATAGAAGGAAGAGTAGAAACTGTGACAAAAATGGTGTGTGATTAACAAGCTAAACTTGTTTTACCAACAGCATCAACAGTACCGTCAGCGTCACCAGCATCGTCAGTACAGTCAACATCAGAATCAACAACACCTATCACATCACAAACTCCGTCAGTTCAAGAATCACCGTGAACACCATTACGAATCAATAACACATATCTTGTATCAACGAGTTATGAAGTATTAACTAATTACCACTGAAGAATTTATATGTATATCTTATATATATAAATTTTTAAACCATAATAAATCTTTCCGTACTAAGCTATTATGTGTGAATCTTAACTACTCGGTTAATTCATACTACTAATATGCTATAATGTACATCCTTCGACAACTACTTAACCATTGTTAACTACAATCTCTGTTTCAATTTAATGAATTCCATTTCATAATAATCAAGTGTATTATTCAAATATATGTTTGATTTTACACTTTCATCATCAATGTACTCGAAACTTTTCAGATAACATCATTCGTATCTTGCGAAGTTCGCAAGAATTCCACGAACACCAACATCACGCAAACTATAAATTCATAATATTATTGAAGAAATACTCCGTAAAAGTGATGTAATTTCTAACGTTTTTAGAGATTATGCAATTCTAGTTGCAACCGTAAATCAAATGAGTTTAATATTAACTCATTAAATCTATATTACATCTGAAGAAAATATATATGTAAGTATATTTTCATAAAGATTGTAATTAAAAATTCTTTTGTACAAACTGTTAATGGTGAAAATATTTTAACGGGTAGGTAATACCCGAGGAATATTTAGATTTCACATTAATAAGTTACACTGTACATTCTTTGAATTTGATTCAACGATCATTTACTATCCTATTTACAACCACCGATATACGTATCCGTTCACTAAAAAATAACTATTTTCATTCAAATTCAATTTCATATTTGGATTTTGACCTATCAGAATCCAACAAGTGGCATAATGAAGAAATAATGGACACAATAAAAATTGATTAGAAACAGACTAATTAACAATATGAAATTTTGTTAAGAAACCACGCTAACAAGATCCTAGCTAACTGTTAATTCTGTATCACATTTTATTTTATCGCAATTTAATTATCGCAATTTATTTATAGCAGTTTATTTATCGCAATTTTATTTATCGTCATTTAATTTCTGTTATTTATTTTACGCACTTTAAATATCGGGACACGTATACAAGATTTTGACATATCATATCGACGCATCTATATATATTATTTGGAATAACCATAGACACTCTATATGCAGTAATGATCGAGTTCTCTATACAGGGTTGAGATTGATTCTATAATAATATATATAATTTGTGTTGTGATCGAGTCTGAGACATGTACACGGGTCACGATACATATTAATTAATTCGAATATTATATATTAAACTATATATGAATGATTGGACTGTTAACTGTGGACTATCGACTGTGGACGAATAATATTGGACAATTAAAATACTGATTATAACATATGAAACTAAATAATTCTTCAAGTTTGCCACTTGATTTCATCCTAAATTTCATTTGTATCTTAACGATTACGATCTGCGTTCAAACCTTTCATGATTCGGAAAAACACCTCAAACTAAAGGATGAACCAACCGCACTTCATCTACGGAAGAAAAGATTGATGCATATAGTTATGCATCTGAAAAACTCTCGGAAACTGAATAAATGTTTAACACGTAGTTGTACTAATTCCCTAGTGTTATTATTACCCAAAATAACTTGATAATCTCTTTTCAAAGTAGCGAATTTTGTCACAGCTCCAACAAGATAACTTCGAATTTTCATTCGAAACAACCTTATTATAACTTTGATATATATGCGTGCTCTTTTATTGTTACCGGGGAACCTTTCATATTCTACCATATTACCAGCAGACGTATCAGCAACCTCGTTGCTTATTGGTTTAAATCTCTCCGATAAATCATTATATTTATTTATTGAAACTCTATCATATACTCATCCGCATCTTGTAACGAGAACTGCCATACCAATTATCGGGAATCAACAATCAGTACTTTGAAAACGCACATCATATCTACATCAATAGTTATATGTATAACAATTATCTTTTAGAATTATGGTCTTTCATTCCGAAATTCTGAACAGCACTCAGCCTACAAACCAATATTCTGAATGTTGAAAAAGTTGAATGAAGCAGCAAAAACTGTAGACAACCGTAAACGACCTTAATCGTCGGAAGTTTAATGATAAAGAATAGTATGTTGGAAAAGCTCAGAAAAGTTGGAACTGGAAACCGGATTGAACAAACCATGAAGGAGACTCTGAACAAATTACAAGGACTAAACTTATACATAAAGAATCCAGATGATTCTGTTTCTGATGAAATCTTTAGCGAATACCTTACTCCTTAGCCACTCTAAATCATCGTGAATGAATTTCTTCATCACAATTTGATTATGAAATCCTAAGATATCATCGTACCTTTCTTTATTAATATCCTCAATATTTCTGAAGATATTTTCATAAATAATCTCTTCTGAAATTATATACCTCCTCGTGTTATCTGTAACACATTATATTGGAAATTTCTGTAAAACTGTTGAGTTTAAAATATGAATGATTTTGAAGTAGTGTTGGGAATTGATGCATGAGTTAGTATAATATAATGACACTTGATCAACGTGATTATATTACAGTAAGTCATGCTGAGTTTCTAAATGGAATGTGATGATTCACAGATCATAACGTCATCATGTGCCATGTTACACGACTCTTACGTTCTGTCTAATCTATAAACATATCAAGAACATATTTTTCTTGATAGTCCTATCTTTCCTTGAATTCTGGTAATTTGACAAGTCAAATTGTGCTATTATCTTTTCTTTATTAGGATATTAACAATGTTCATTCTGAAACTTATATCTACGAATTCTGAACCATTACAAGAGATGCCTAATCGCAAGAAGAAGAAACGAAGGGACAAAGCTCCGAAATAGAAATTGGGGTATAAATTGCAGCAAATAGGGGGAGTATTAACTGGGGATGACAATGATTATAGAAAACAGAAACAAGGACTTCAAAGTATAAGAGAAGATATAAAGCCCGATAACAACACATAAACTACAAACCGTGTATATCAATGTTTATCGCAACATAAAGACACGGGAGAATTAAAAACACTATAACCCAAGGGCAAAGTAGAAGAAAACAGATTCTTCCGGTGGAAGTTGGAAAAGGAGAATGATTGTTGTGATAGTAAGGATAAGGACAAGGATCAGAACTGGATTAAGCATTTTCAAAAATCTTTTAAATTTGGAATTGAGTATAAAAGTGGTGAAAAAAATAATGGAACGGAAAAAGTTTAATTTATAATGGAAATATCAGACAGAGTAATCGAGGCAGATCACCGTATTTAATTATAGAGATCTTAATTTCCTTATTCGCCGAAGAATCAAATCTTTTAGATTTCGAAGATTTTCTTCAAATCCCTTGAATTTCGGAATTCAACCAAAACAATGTCAAAAGTTAAGACGCATCCTATTTTTCTAAATTCAAACGCGGCTACGTCAAAAGTTAAGACAAATCTTCATTTCATCATTTCATTCTTTTGTGACAGCTTCACTCGTACGCTTCGAGTAATCAAATCGTTTTATCTATATTACTCAATGATGATAAAACTTTATTTATCAACTCATATTCGTCATGAAAACATTTTTATTGTTAGCCATGACCATCTCACTCAAATTTCGGAACGAAATTTCTTTAACGGGTAGGTACTGTGACGACCCGGGAATTTTCGACCAAATTTAAACTTGATCTTTATATGATTTTGACACGATAAGCAAAGTCTGTAATGTTGAGTCTCAAAAATTCTTGAACTGTTTACATAGATTCATTTGACCTTTGACTATTTTCAACGATTCACGAACCTTTAATTGTAAACACAAATGTAAATATAAATAATTACATACGTAAATAATAATATTAAATATATCAATGAACCATTATGTAAATTAGTTATTATAAAGGATAATTTTAAATAACAAAAACTTGTTACTTTAAATAGATAGAGCGTATTGGATATAAATGGTTTCAAACATAATTTGTCAACATTATCAAAATATTAAAGGTATAATGTTATATTTTGAGTTTAATTGTTTAATACATATAATTAGTTATCTAATTAATATTTAGAACATAAATTGTATATATAGTAGTATATATATAAATCTATATATACGAATTCTATTCATAATTATTATTAAATTATAATATATACATATTAAATGTTCAATAAATGTTGTCAAATAATATATGATATGATAATATTACATAATTAATAAAATGTAATATATTAAATGTAATTACAAGTTAAACATATGAGTGTTATACTAATATTATTATTATTTCCATTACTATTAATAATATCAATATGAATATTAAAATCAGTGAGAGTCATATTATTATTTTCAATAAATAATATATAAATAGGAAGGTTGATACATATAATTTGTTATTATATTATTGTTATCATCATTAATATCATCATTATATTATAATGAGTAATAAAATTTTGATTAAGATTATTATCATTATTATTTTTTGTATTTACATTATCATTAAAATCATTACTATCATCATTCATCATGAATATTATTAGAAAACAATATAATTTATTTACATCATTAATAATATTATTATTATAATTATTTTATCATTTTACTTACTATTATTGGTATTATAGATATTATTATATTTTTATATTCTTTTTATCTATTCTTATTATTAATATTTTTTTATGAGTGATTATTACTAATATTAATTATTAATATTAACTAATTAAGTTAAATATATAATATATCACCTAAATTACAGAATCCGTTTCACATACGTATCATTTTCAGATTTTATTCCCTTACTAATCGTTAAAACTCAAGGAGACAGATTACAAAAAAATTGGTTTAGGGTCGTTGTCCCTTTTTGCATTTTTATTTTTTTTTCTCTTATTTGTTTCTTCATGATTTGATCCTCCCTATCGATATCACTTCTATAACTCAAATGATCGTTCATCTATTATTGAGGGAAATCCATCGACTTTACATCCTCAAAAACAATTGCAATTACTTTAAACAAATTTCAATCTTTTAAACAGATTTTTTTTTGTTGCTCGATACCTCTGTACGAAAGCTTTAAATCATTGGCTCAATTTAGAATCAATCATCAAAATGTAAAAGTGCAGTCTTGTTAAGAATCTTTTACTCAATATGTCTGCAAATTCCCAACTTCCAATTTTACTAAACAAGTTTGAATTCAAGAGTCAAAGATTTAAAACCAAAAAGTCAACTTTTGTTCTTCAGCTTAATTCGAAGTTTCTGTTTCAATTTGAGTCAAATTGATAATTTCTATAGTTTCTAGGAGTGGTTTGAAAACTTTTTCATGTAGGAGTTATAGTTTAAAAATGTATAAATTTTCGAATCCAAGTTTGAGTTTTTTTTTTTTTATTTCACGAACAACAGCAGGTTTTTTTTTATTTTCTTTTCGTTTTGCTGTTAAGATAATCAAACAATCACAAGAACGTTCTGTTTCAAATTCAAGTCTTGAATCAATCAAATAATTTAGTTACTAGGTGGATTGGATTCACGGTTCGTTTGAGTTTAAATAAGGAAGAAGACGAAAAGGAAGCATATTATATACGAGGTTATAATCATATGGGAGGGAGTTAAAACAGAAATAAATGAATCGGAGCAATGATTGTGGGTGTTACCGGGTGGGCGAGAGGTCTCGGGTTCGAGTCCCGGCTTGAGCAAATTATTATCTTTTTGATCCTTTAAGGTAGTAAATCGCTTTTATTAGTATTATTATTATTATTATTATTATTATTATTATTATTATTATTATTATTATTATTATTATTATTATTATTATTATTATTATTATTATTATTATTATTATTATTATTAATATTATTTTTCATTATGATTATTATTATTGTTATTGTTTTTAATATTATTATTGTTGTATTGTTATGATTGTTATTAGTAATTATAATTGTTATTAAATACACTAAGATTAATATTATAATTTTTATTATTATCACTAATATTATTATTATTATCATTACTAGTATTATCATTAATACATCAACTATTATCATTATTATTAATTTTCATAAAAACTATTATTAACATAAGGATTACTATTATTATTATTATTATTATTATTATTATTATTATTATTATTATTATTATTATTATTATTATTATTATTATTATTATTATTATTATTATTATTATTATTATTATTATTATTATTATTATTATTATTATTATTATTATTATTATTAATATTATGAATCAATATTACAGAAACTTTAAATTATTAGCTTAGAAATTAAACACGAAAATTATGATTATCATTATTATTAGTATATGTATTATAAATACAATTAGGATTATTATTATTGTTATTATTAATATTATTATCTTTATCACTAATATCATTAAGTAGTATTATTGTATTATCACAAGTATTATCATTATGTAATGACACCAAGATATGTATCATAACTATCATTAACAGTAAAATTAATATTTTTACAAATATAATTATTAATATCATTATTATTATCATTAATAGAATTACTAACATTATTAACTTATTAGTAATTTTAAGTATTATAATTATTATCATTTTTACCACTATTAATATTATTTTAACTACTAATATTATTAACATACAAATGATATATATATGTATACTAAAAATATATTTATTACATATGACCTAATGAAGTTTAATATTTTTAGATAACAAAAGGAATATAAGAAACATATACATATTATTAATATAAAAAGGACATAATTAATAAATTTATATATATTGTTCGATTACAATTATGTATATTAACAAATATACAAATGATATAGGTTCGTGAATCCGAGGCCAACCCTGCATTGTTCAATATAGTCATATGTATTTTTACTACAAAATACGTTAGGTGAGTTTCATTTGCCTTTTTACCCTTTATATTTTTGGGCTGAGAATACATGCGCAATTTTTATAAATGTTTTACGAAATAGACACAAGTAATCGAAACTACATTATATGGTTGAATGATTGAAGCCGAATATGCCCCTTTTTGCTTGGTAACATAAGAATTAGTAAACCGATCTACTAATTGACGCGAATCCTAAAGATAGATCTATTGGGCCTAACGAATCCCATCCAAAGTACCGGATGCTTTAGTACTTCGAATTCGTTTATATCATGTCCGAAGGATTTCCCGAAATGATAGGGAATATTCTTATATGCATCTTGTTAATGTCGGTTACCAGGTGTTCAATCCATATGAATGATTTTTGTCTCTATGCATGGGACGTATATTTATGAGAAATGGAAATGAAATTCTTGTGGTCTATTAAAATGATGGAAATGATTATTTATGTTTAACTAATGAACTCACCCACCTTTTGGTTGACACTTTAAAGCATGTTTTTTCTCAGGTATGAAAGAAATCTTCCGCTGTGCATTTGCTCAATTTAAGGATATTACTTGGAGTCATTCATGACATATTTCAAAAGACGTTGCATTCGAGTCGTTGAGTTCATCAAGATTATTATTAAGTCAATTATAGTTGGATATATTATGAAATGGTATGCATGCTGTCAACTTTCGATGTAATGAAAGATTGTCTTTTCAAAAATGAATGCAATGTTTGTAAAATTGATAATGCTAAAAATGAACATATATTTCATAGCATTATTCCTCAAGAAAGACAAGCTTTTAGTTGCAATTGTCCTATTTACAAGTGATATTCATTTAAATAATAAAAGGTGAAGACAAAAGACAGATTCGATGAATTGAAGACGCAAACGACCAAAAAGCTCAAAAGTACAAAATACAATCAAAGAGGTTCAAATTATTGATAAGAAACGTCTCGAAATTACAAGAGTACAAGATTCAAAACGCAAAGTACAAGATATTAAATTGTACGCAAGGACGTTCGAAAATCCGGAACCGGGACCAGAGTCAACTCTCAACGCTCGACGCAACGGACTAAAAATTACAAGTCAACTATGCACATAAATATAATATAATATTTAAATAATTCTTATAATTATTTATATATTATATTTATTTAACGTCGACAAACAAGAAAACAAGAATTTTGAGCTGTCACCTACCACCATGCGATCGCATGGCCTGGAGGCACAAAAGCCATGCGATCGCATGGCCAACTTTTTCAGTTCACAAGGCCTATAAAACACGAGCTCTGGTGTACCATATATCCATATCTTTCTCTCTATCTCGTAAACATATATATATATATATATATATATATATATATATATATATATATATATATATATATATATATATATATTATAATTTTAATTTTAATTTTAATTTTAATTCTAATAATAAGGGTATGTTAGCGAATGTTGTAAGGGTGTAAGTCGAAATTCTGTCCGTGTAACGCTACGCTATTTTTAATCATTGTAAGTTATGTTCAACCTTTTTAATTTAATGTCTCGTAGCTAAGTTATTATTATGCTTATTTAATCTGAAGTAATCATGATGTTGGGCTAAAAATATTAAAATTGGGTAATTAGGCTTTGTACCATAATTGGGGTTTGGACAAAAGAACGACACTTGTGGAAATTAGACTATGGGCTATTAATGGGCTTTATATTTGTTTAACTAAATGATAATTTGTTAATTTTAATATAAAGATTTACAATTGGACGTCCCTATAAATAACCATATACACTCGATCGGACACGATGGGCGGGGTATTTATATGTACGAATAATCGTTCATTTAACCGGACACGGGAATGGATTAATAGTCACTAGAATTATTAAAACAGGGGTGAAATTATGTACAAGGACACTTGGCATAATTGATAACAAAGTATTAAAACCTTGGGTTACACGCAGTCGATAACCTGGTGTAATTATTAAACAAAGTATTAAAATCTTGCTACAGTTTAAGTCCCCAATTAGTTGGAATATTTAACTTCGGGTATAAGGATAATTTGACGAGGATACTCGCACTTTATATTTATGACTGATGGACTGTTATGGACAAAAACCAGACGGACATATTAAATAATCCAGGACAAAGGACAATTAACCCATGGGCATAAAACTAAAATCAACACGTCAAACATCATGATTACGGAAGTTTAAATAAGCATAATTCTTTTATTTCATATTTAATTTCCTTTATTTTATATTTAATTGCACTTCTAATTATCGCACTTTTATTTATTGTTATTGTATTTAATTGCACTTTTAATTATCGTACTTTTTAATTATCGCAAGTTTATTTTATCGCACGTTTATTTATCGCAATTTCATTATCGTTATTTACTTTACGCTTTAAATTAAGTCTTGTATTTATTTTTAATATTTTACATTTGGTTTTAACTGCGACTTAAGTTTTTAAAATTGACAAACCGGTCATTAAACGGTAAAAACCCCCCTTTATAATAATAATATTACTTATATATATTTGTATTTTTATAAAATAAAACTAATATAGCGTTAAGCTTTGTTTAAAGATTTTTCCCTGTGGAACGAACCGGACTTACTAAAACTACACTACTGCACGATTAGGTACACTGCCTATAATTGTTGTAGCAAGGTTTAAGTATATCCATTTTCTAAATAAATAAATATCTTGTGTAAAATTGTATTGTATTTAATAGTTTTTCCTGTAAAAATATAAGCTATTTTATATACACCTCGCATAACATCAAGTATTTTTGGCGCCGCTGCCGGGGATCAATTTCTTGCTTAAACGCCGAAAGCGCAACGCTAATATAAAAAAAAGCTATTATTTAAGTTTACTTTTATAAAAAAAAATACGCTTTTGTAAAAATACGTTTTAAATATTCGAAAATATAAAAAGAAAAACAAAAATATAAATATTTTTAAGAGTTTGTAAGTTATATAAAAATTTTCTTTATCTTTATTTTATAAAAATATAAGTTTTATTTAATTTATATAAATATATTACGTAATTTTTTATTAAAACAGCAAAACAGAAAAAAAATAAAAAATAAAAACACTCGAGTCCAAGTACTGTAGCAGCCCAGTGTCTGGCCCGAAACCCTAGCCCATGCGATCGCATGGCCAGGTAACTTAGAACTCATGCGATCGCATGAGCTCTGCAGACACGCCAGAATTGACTGAAATCAGCATTTATTACGGATAATAATTATTATTATTTAACTTAAAACCCTAATTAGGGTTGTATTTTTTTATTATTTAGTTTTTATATTTAATTTGTATTATTTAGTTTAATTAGTTTAATTAGTTTATAAAATTAATAGTTTTATAAAATAAATAATATAAAAATAATATTTTTATAAAAATTGTAATTTTTTACAACTTTTAATATATTTTTATATTTTGTATCTTTTTAATTGTTTTAGCGTAATTTTTGTATTTTTCGCTCGTATTTAGTTTTAAGATATAATTTTTGCCATAGTTATTTTTATATCTAGAATTTTAGGCTTTGCCGTAAAATCCCTTAAGTGTTTTTTCTTTAGACTAAGATCTAAGTGCTTTAGAATTTTGTGACGCCTTTTTAAGTTTTAGTTCCTTTTTAAGATATTGCCATTTGGGATATAGTTTTACTTTTAAGCTTTAATATTTTTAGACGCAACTTTTAATTTTTAGTTTTTTGTTCCTTTTTAAGTTTCAAAAAGATACTTTCTTATTTTTATTTTTCGACGCCTTTTACCTATGTATCAATTATCACTCCAATTAGTAATCTCAATTTGCAATTTTAATTTTAAGTTAGTGATAGTAATAAGGTTGGGTTAGTCGAGTGTTTTTAAAATTTTATAAGTCGCTCTTTTTCTTTTCTTTTTCGCCCTTTTTTGACGCGCTTTCTTTTTCTTTCTTATTTCTCAACATTCTAGTTTTAGGACATAGATTTTTATTCTACTTCTTATCTATATTTCTTAAAATTACGAAAATTTATTTTAAGTGGTTAAATTGATAGACATCAAAATTTTCTGGTTCGTAGTAATAGTTGGATTTGTACGTGGGCCGGGTTATTGGAGCCAAACAGTACTCAATTATATTGAGACCAAACAAATCCTGCCCCTCTGCTGCATCTTTTGGCTATTCGAAACGTGGACAAAATCAGAAAAGTCTATTAATTGGATAACTTATATAATTTTTCTTTCCTTTTAAAAACTAATAGGATATTCAGTGAATGCACCGAGCAAGACGTTCACCACCTTTTGTACGTTCACCACCTGTAACCAGATCAAGACATCTAGCAAATATTGTCGCCGTTGATTTTCCTTTAGAATCGTCATCCAGTCGACCAAGTACTCCAATTCAAATTTCCGATAATCCATTTTTTGAACCCGACCTCACAATTGAGAATCCGGAGAATATTCAGGGATGATTCATAGATCCTGAACCATTAATTTTTCCTCCGGAACCACCAATCATTCAAACAGAGATTGTTGAGGAACGAACCATTAAATCAGAATCCTCTAATGATTCAGATTCAACAAATTCAATCATGGAAAATCTAGAACCTTTAAGCATGGAAGACCGAATGAGAGCTAAACGCACTGGCCAAGGTCACACAATTACTCATCCAAACATTAATGCGCCAGATTATGAAATCAAAGGACAAATTCTACACATGGTGACTAATCAATGCCAATTTAGTGGTTCGCCGAAGGGAGATCCAAACGAACATCTTCGTACCTTTAATAGGATCTGCACACTATTTAAAATAAGAGAAGTGGAGGATGAACAGATATATCTCATGTTATTTCCCTGGACTTTAAAGGGAGAAGCCAAAGATTGGTTGGAATCGTTACCTGAAGGGGCGATCGATACATAGGATGTTTTAGTTGAAAAATTTCTTAAACAATTCTTTCCGGCATCTAAAGCCGTAAGACTTCAAGGAGAAATTGTTACGTTCACACAGAAACCGAATGAAACTTTATATGAGGCGTGGACAAGATTTGGAAAGTTATTAAGAGGATGTTCGCAACATGGTTTAGACACCTGTCAAATAGTACAAATATTCTACCAAGGATGCGACATCACTACAAGGAAAGACATCGATATAGCAGCTGGTGGTTCTATTATGAAGAAAACCGAAACTGATGCTTACAAAATTATTGATAACACTGCTTCCCACTCACATGAGTGGCACCAAGAAAAAGATATTGTTAGATCATCTAAAGCAGCTAGAGCCGATTCTAGCCATGACTTAGATTCCATTTCTGTAAAGATAGATGCTGTCGAGAGACGAATGGAAAAGATGACTAAAGATATCCACTCAATACGAATTAGTTGTGAGCAGTGTGGAGGACCACATTTGACAAAAGATTGTCTCTGTATTGAGCTAACAATGGAACAAAGAGAGAATATTTCATATCTAAACCAAAGGCCTGGAAATAATTATCAGAATAATTATCAACCGCCAAGACCGATTTACAATCAAAACCAGAATTATAATCGAAATGTTCCATACAACAACCAACAAGGTCCTAGCAATTAACAAGTATCCAATAATACTTACAATCAGCAAAGACCTAATTTTCAAAACAAACCACCACAAACCGATGATAAAAAGCCGAATTTAGAAGATATGATGACAAAGCTAGTTGAAACTCAAACGCAGTTTTTCACATCTCAGAAACAAACTAATGAACAAAATGCTCAAGCATTTAGAAATCAACAAGCTTCTATTCAAAATTTGGAACAAGAAGTAAGTAACCTAGCAAGGTTAATAGGTGAAAGAAAACCGGGAAGTTTACCTAGTGATACAAATGCAAACCCCCGGAATGAAACAGCTAAAGCCATTACCACAAGAAGTGGTACAACACTTAAACCACATGAAATACCTGTAACTTCTGATGAAACTATTCCTACTCCACAAGAACCACAACCTGATCAAGATAAGGAAAAAGAACCGGTAGTTGAAAAGGTTAATGAAGATAACACAGTTAAGGCTAAACCTTATGTTAAACCATACCAACCACCACTTCCTTACCCGAGTAAAATGAAAAAAGAGAAACTTGAAGCCGAGCAATCCAAATTCTTGGATATGTTTAAACAGATAAATGTAAATCTTCCTTTCATTGATGTGATTTCAGGAATGCCTAGATATGCTAAATTTCTGAAAGATCTAATCTCAAATAGAAAGAAAATGGAAGAACTCTCGGTTGTTACTATGAATGCTAATTGTTCAGCAGTGCTGTTGAATAAGATACCAGAAAAACTATCTGATCCAGGAAGTTTCACAATTCCATGTTTTCTGGGTAGTCTTAGTTCAATAGAATCATTAGCAGACTTAGGTGCTAGTATAAATCTAATGCCGTATTCACTATACACTAAACTAGACCTTGGAGAATTGAAACCAACAAGAATAAGTATACAACTAGCCGATAGATCAATAAAATATCCTAGAGGGATAATGGAGAACATGCTAGTTAAAGTTGATACTTTAGTATTTCCAGTAGATTTTGTTGTTCTGGACATGGAAGAAGATTCTCAAGTTCCTCTCATATTAGGAAGACCATTCTTAAACACGGCTAAAGCAATGATAGACGTGTTTGGTAAGAAACTTACCCTAAGTATAGAGGACGAGAGTGTTACCTTTTCAGTTGATAGAGCAATGCAACAACCACAATCTGCAGATGATACATGCTATTATATTCAAACTATAGATTCACATGCAAAATTATTAGAAGAATTTCCAGAATTACAAGGAACAGGAGAATGTTCTTTAGGAGAAGGAATTGAACCAATTGATGAAACTGAAATGTTAGCTACACTAATAGCTAATGGATATGAACCAACAACAGAAGAAATTCAAATGCTAAAAGAAGAAGATAGATATCGATACAAATCATTGATAAAAGAACCTCCGACATTAGAGTTAAAGCCACTTCCAAACTATTTGGAATATGCTTATTTACATGGTGAATCTGAATTACTTTTAATAATATCATCTTCTCTTACTGAAAATGAAAAATCTTAACTCATTTCTGTGTTGAAAGCTCATAAACCAGCCATTGCATGGAAGATTCATGATATTAAAGGAATAAGTCCTTCGTATTGCACACATAAAATCCTTATGGAAGAAGGTCATAAAACGTATGTGCAACGCCAACGAAGACTAAATCCTAATATACAAGATGTTGTTAAAAAAGAAATAATTAAACTGCTAGATGCAGGTTTAATTTATCCAATTTCTGATAGTCCATGGGTAAGGCCAGTTCAATGCGTGCCTAAGAAGGGTGGCATGACTGTCATTACAAATGAGAAAAATGAGCTTATTCCTACTAGGACTGTAACAGGATGTCGTGTATGTATTGATTATAGAAAATTAAATGACGCCACCAGAAAAGATCACTTTCCCTTACCTTTTATTGATCAAATGTTGAAAAGATTAGCCGTAAATAGTTACTATTGTTTTCTTGATGGATTTTCCGGATATTTTCAAATTCCAATAGCACCCGAAGACCAAGAAAAAACCACGTTCACGTGCCCTTATGGTACTTTTGCTTACAAACGCATGCCATTTGGACTTTGCAACACCCCTGCAACCTTTCAAAGGTGCATGATGGCGATTTTTCATGACATGATAGAAGAATGCATGGAAGTTTTCATGGATGACTTTTTAGTCTTCGATGATACATTTGAAACATGTCTAGTTAATCTTGAACGAATGCTTATTAGATGCGAACAATCAAATCTAGTACTTAATTGGGAGAAATGCCATTTCATGGTTAAAGAAGGCATCGTTCTTGGACATAAAATTTCAAAGGAAGGAATTGAAGTGGATAGAGCTAAAGTAGATGTAATTGCTAAACTTTCACATCCCACCGATGTTAGAGGAGTTAGGAGTTTTCTAGGGCATGCCGATTTTTACCGACGTTTCATAAAAGATTTTTCTAAAATTGCCACTCCTATGAATAAACTCCTAGAAAAGGATGCTCCATTCATCTTTTCAGATGAATGCATCAAATCTTTTAATATTCTTAAAGAGAAACTCACTAATGCGCCGATCATGATAACACCAAATTGGAATCTACCATTTGAACTAATGTGCGATGCAAGTGATTTTGCAATGGGAGCCGTTTTAGGACAAAGGATTGAAAAATGATTTCAACCTATATATTATGCTAGTAAGACGTTACAAGGAGCACAAACAAATTACACAACTACTGAAAAAGAACTCCTTGCTATTGTCTTTGCTTTTGACAAATTTCGTTCATATCTCGTTCTAGCAAAAACGGTGGTCTATACCGACCATTCTGCTCTTAGATACCTATTTTCGAAACAAGATGCCAAACCAAGATTAATCCGTTGGATCTTACTCTTACAAGAGTTCGATATTGAAATCCGAGATAAAAGAGGAGCAGAAAATCTCGCCGCTGATCATCTTTCTCGTCTTGAAAATCCCGAATTAGAAGTTCTAAATGAATCGGCCATACAAGACAACTTTCCTGATGAATATCTATTGAAGATAGATTATAATGAAATACCATGGTTTGCAGACTATGCAAACTACTTAGTATTTTAAACCATTGTCACACAGGACCAACAGGAGGGCATTATGGGCCTCAACTAACAGCAAGAAAAGTTTATGATGATGGATTCTATTGGCCTACAATTTACAAAGACGCACACCTTCTTTGCAAATCCTGTGATGCTTGTCAAAGGGCTGGAAAAATAAGTCAACGTGATGAAATGCCACAAAATGTCATTTAAGTATGTGAAGTATTTGACATTTGGGGTATTGACTTTATGGGTCCATTTCCAAAATCTCATAATAATCTATATATTCTCGTAGCCATTGATTATGTATCTAAATGGGCGGAAGCACAAGCTCTCCCAACTAACGATGCACGAGTTGTAGTCAACTTTTTAAAACGTCTTTTTGCAAGGTTTGGAACACCGAAAGCTTTAATAAGTGATCGGGGAACTCATTTTTGTAATAATCAACTTGAGAAAGTTCTCAAAAGATATGGAGTAACTCATAAAATCTCCACTGCTTATCATCCACAAATAAGTAGACAAGTTGAAAATACCAACCGAGCTTTAAAACGTATTCTAGAAAAAACCGTAGGATCAAATCCGAAGGAATGGTCCATAAAATTGGAGGATGCACTTTGGGCTTTTAGAACAGCCTACAAAACTCCAATTGGAACCACACCTTTTAGACTCGTTTATGGAAAAGCATGTCATCTTCCAGTAGAAATTGAACACAAAGCATTTTGGGCTTTGAAGACATGTAATCTTGATTTACATGAAGCTGGACATGTACGGTTAAGTCAACTAAACGAATTAGAAGAATTAAGACATGAAGCATACGAAAATTCGTTAATCTATAAATAAAGAACAAAGAAATGGCATGATAAAAGAATCAGAAGTTTAAAAGAATTTAAAGAAGGAGACAGAGTTCTTCTTTTCAATTCATGATTCAAGCTATTTCCTGAAAAATTGAAATCAAGATGGTCTGGACCATTCATTGTCAAAAGAGTTTTCCCATACGGAACGTTAGAATTAATAAATTCAAATGAAATTGAATTTAAAGTTAATGGTCACAGAGTTAAACATTACATAGATAGTCCGATGGAAGTCGACAACGAAGTTAATCACAATTTCGATACCACAGCTAACTAAGTGTGGAGAGAATCAAGTCTTTAAAGGATAATATGTATTTCTGTTAGAGTTAGATTTTCTGTTTTCGTGTAGTTCTCGAAAATGGAACCCGAATGGTCTTTCCCTAGCAGACCCTAAAGAACTAGTCTTCTCCCCCCATTCTGAATTTTTATTTTTTTTTAGGTTTTTACGAAATGAAGACTTCCTGTGAACTAAACCATGGTCTAATGCTACACGCTTTGATCACTAAGCGTAATAATGACACACTTCCAAGTGAAATAGTATCATTAATCAGAGGTAAATTGGACGGAGTAAGAAAAGAATCCAGATGCGAAGATAATAAGTCACAATTTGGTAAAGGAAAATCAAAATCCGCA
The DNA here is from genome assembly GCF_046630445.1 of Rutidosis leptorrhynchoides. NCBI lineage: Eukaryota > Viridiplantae > Streptophyta > Magnoliopsida > Asterales > Asteraceae > Rutidosis > Rutidosis leptorrhynchoides. The sequence goes on from NC_092339.1 coordinate 173,446,282, forward strand.
GCGAAAAGAAGAGCACGACACCTTGAAAAATGTCACAAATGCGGAAAATGGTCACACGAAGGTAAATGTTCAAATAATCAAACCTATTCAAATACCGAATTTGTTACTTTATGCAGAGACGGACCGTTCATATGTTTAGAAGAAAAAACATTAAATGCTCGAGGTTACGCCTATGTAGCCATGAAAAATCAATTAGTCCGACTATTTTATGAGTGGGCTAGAGCATATCACTAAGAAATATATTTCACAGGTAAGTCTGTACAGTTTTTATTTTTTTATTTTTATTTTTAACCTTTTGATAATAAACGCTAATTTGTTCGCTATAAAGTATTAAATTGGTATTCGATGAAATTAGGTCTTGCGACCAAAATTATTGATATCATTCAAAAATTTATTACATCACTGCGAAATTTAACGTTTATTCTTAAGGTATAAATATCTTTAATCAATCAACCCAAAATATTTCAAAAATTCGTCATAAGTTAAATTAGGTCATGGAACCGAAATTACTTTACCGAAAAGAGGGGCGTATATTTTTGGTAATATTTGATTGATTAAAGTGGGATAAAAGCCAAAAAGATTTTTAATTTTATTTTTACCATGTTTTTACAATTAATATATAATTATTAATTTAATATTGTAAACTTATTTAAAATTGTAAATATTTGAAAAATTAATATTTTTAATATAAGTTTGTATGTATAAAAACAAAAATATAATTTAAGTTTGGTGTGAATTTTTTTTAATTTTATGCATTTTAAATTTAAGTTTGGTGTGAATTTAAAAACAAAAATTTACTTTATTTTGCTAAGTCAAAAATATGATTTTTAAAATTCGTCGTGAGTTGAAGACTAGGTCGTTGAACTAAAATTGCTTTACCCGAGGGAGGGACGAGAACTTTTATTATCATTATTTTTAATCTTATTGAACTAAAGTATGCCAAAAACATTAAAAAAAACCCAAAAATCTTTACTTTTAAAACCGCGCTTTGATTTGACAAATTTTAAATTTTGTCGAGGGACAGACTAGGACAACGATCTGAAACGCCCTCGCTCCTAAAGGAAAACAAAATTTTTAGAATTTTATTAATTATATGTTTTATAAAGTATAAGGTTTTACATAAAAAAAAAAGCTGAAAGTACTGTAGCCGGCACCCCATGCGATCGCATGGGGTTTGCACTTGGAACCCATGCGATCGCATGGGGACCAAATACAGGTCAGAATGATAACAGCCAGCGAGCTGCTCTTCTCTTTTCACAAAACACACACAACATACACGAAAATACTCTCAAATCTTCATCAAAATTCACCAAAATCCACCGTAATTCGTCATTTTTCTTGCTCTAATCATGCCTAGATTCTCATTCTTCAGCAAAATGGTAAAAATTACACCCCTAAACTCAAAAATTTGCTAGTTTTTGTGATAATTACCAATATTTTACCTAATGCAATTTTGTTATTTTCTAGTGTAATTAGTATTAAATTATTAGTATTTGATGCATGTATAACCTAGATTGATGCTATTTAACATGATTTGAAGCCAAAAACTTCAAAATTTTTAGAAATCTAGGGTTTTTGTTCTTGAGAAATTTGGGGCTTTTTGATATAAACAGGTTATGGCCGATTTTTATCATGAATTATTGCTAAATTGAGTAGTGTAACATGTTTAGGTAGTTAAATGATCCAAACATTGATCCTAAACATGATTTTTGGAGATTAAAGTGGACTTTTTAAGTCCAAAATTCATGAACTTGATTAATTTGATGTAATTGCCATTTGAGACTTGTTTAATTATTAGTAATGACTATTTTGACATGTTATTTGAGTTAAATGCTTATGAACTTTGTATACATTTTCATATGTGCTTATTTAAAAAGTGTAGAATTGTGAAAAATTGTGAAAATGTGTATAAGTTTGATTTTGATTTAACATGTTATAGTGATTGTTTTAAGTTGTTATTTTGCTAACACTAATGCATATTTGGATGCACAAATTTTGTGTTTAATGTGTTTTGCAGAAAGCCGATACGGGAGGTTCAGGAGCATCATCATCTAGACAACCAGCACCAGCACCAGCACCAGAACCAGAACCAGAAATGCAACACGAACAAGAACCACACCAACAGCCTGATCAGCACATACCTTATTATGATCCGTTACAGTTTGTTGATGAATTCATAGTATTCCCAATGAGGACGCCAGTAGAATTTCCAACGATTCCTGAGCACATTTTGCATCCTAATCTGAGATTTGATAGGAGATGGAGAGATTACGAGACATATCAAAGGAACAAATTCAAATTGGTAACAAAAAATGTAGAGGTGCCAAGGGTAATCGATTGGGCCCCTTTGGAAACGGTCCATCTAGCTGACCGTGTTAGACAGCTTTTGGTTCAAAGGTATGGCAGTTCTTCTTTTACAGATTGGGAATGTCTTTTCACCATTCGTAGACCTGTATATAAGGAATGGTGTGTTGAGTTGATGAGTACTGTATCATTTGATACAAATATAGTTAGAATAGATGATAGAAGATTTCTTAGGTTTATCCTTGGCGGTAGGATGTACAGAATGTCCATGCTAGACATGGCCAGGGCTTTACAGATATATACTCCTGGTGAGTTGCTACTACCCGATTGTACAAACTTGATTCATTATGGTGAAAGGGTAGATAGCAACTTTGACGCTGACGCCATTTGGAGGCGTATGTCATATTTTGATGTTTTTACACGAGCAGGAGGACACTCCTATACACATATTGACAGAGCCGAGCTTCATATTATTCATAGATTTTTGGCTAACTCGATTACACAGAGAGGTCACAAAAAAGAAAAAATTACCTTACATGATTTATTCTGCCTAAAATGTATTCGGGATCCTAGAAGCTTTGTCAATATCCGTTACTGTGTTGCTTTTTATTTATCTAAAATGGTAGAGGGAATGCAGGATGGGAGTATAATAGGAGGAGGTATTTTTGTTACTCTCATTGGAGAGTATTTAGGTGTTGATAGTAACCAAGGGGGTCCATTACAGCTTTGTAGAGAACAGGTTGAGCCCTTAGGATTGAAAGTTTATGTGGGTGCTAAGGTATTGAAAAGTAGACGTAACCAGGCAGTACCCTATGAGGGACCTCATTCACAGGTAGAAAGGGGCTCAAACGAGGAAATGGAGGAAGCGGAAGACATTAGGGATGTCTTTCGAGATGCTATTCTTGACGTCCACGTTCGCATAGGTGAGGAATCAATGACGAACGCGGCCAGACATATTATGTATGAGCAGTGGAACTCCGAGCGAGTATACGAGGATTATAGGCGATGCCAACACGATAGCTGGTTAGTTCATCAGCACCAAATCATGAGCCAGCTATCATATCAGGTACCAAATAACTATGTATCTACTCGACCTGCTTATTTTCCGCCACACAGCCCCGAGGTCCGACCACCCTTTAACCGGTATGACTATAACCAAGTCTATCAGAACACCTATAACCAACAATAGAACTCACCTGATGAGATGAACTGGAACCCATATCCAGACTGATTTAGTTCCATTTGGTTATTTTTATGATTTTTATATTTTTATCTTTTTAATTATTCATGTTTAAACTTATGTTATTAGATATAATTGTGTAATTTTTATCATTTTTATTATTATTGTGTACTAATATTTTACATTTAGGATTTGAAAGTGGGATATTAAGTCCCATTTCAAATTGCCATGCATGTTTATATTTGTATGTATGTATATTGTCGATTGTACAAAACAGGGTAAAACAGCGCATTTTCAAAGACTGGCATTAAGTTCAGCAAAAGCTAGTTTTGACGACAAAACGAAAAACAAATGTGATGTAACAACAAGAAGGAATGAACAAATGATGTGCACCATTTATCATTCAGCAAACAAACGCCAATATGTTTGGAAACTTTGGTAAAATTTAATCATTTTTCTACGCTAATCACCCTCAATAATTTAAATTGTTACTGATTTCTTGCAAATGAGGGCATTGCAAGATCTTAAGTGTGGGAAGGGGTTAAATTCTTTCGGATTTTTAAATTTTTTACTTTAAACACTTGGTTACCATTAAAAATACTAGTAACGTAGTAGTTGTATTAGAATCTAGTGCTCTCTGATAATAAAGAACAGCCCTAGTCTTATATACTGACTACCCAATTCTAGTAAAATTTTTCAAAATTTTCAATTAAATGAACTCAAAATCATGTTTATACATATTTGTGAACGATAAAACTAGGTGTTAACACCGAAATTATTGTTACCTCGGAAATGACATAAATTGAGAAACAAACCAAAATGTTAAAATTCATTTAAAATGGAATAGAGGACAATAAAAAGGAAAATAAAAGCCAAGTGTGGGAAAAATTACCAAGTTATCTTAAACATATGTCACATATTTCTGTAACAAATAATTGAAGATATTTTTGCTTTGGACTAAACTAAACAGTTTTACCCGATTTACTGTAATATATTTGAAAGAAAGATGGATCTACACGATGAATCAATTCCATCGTTAAAAGGAAGTAAAGTCTTCCGTAAAAGAAACGCGCTTCTTGATTTAGGTCATGAAGTTGTCATCCAGACCAGCTGTAGGTTGATGAAAATTCTAGAAAAGTCATCTCTAAAATCAGCAGGAAATCCACGGACCTCAGCATCAAACAGGGTCGCCATATGGTCAGACTTATCCTAACCATGAGAGGATCTGTCTCGTAAAATGGGGAGGGCGCCGTGCAAATTAGCTTGATAAGACTAATGAATCAGACCCCCAGAAAGGATAATCTCCTTAAAGATTAAAAATCAGCTTTTAAGCCTGATATTACTCAATCCTTGAGATTGACTTTAAAGATTGAGAATTACAAACTCATGGAATTCGATGATATCTAAACTCAAGCTTGAACGAGAAAATATTTTGATCAAAATTAAAACCGATTTGTTTTTTGAAAACCCATTTTTCAATGCGTTCATTACCATTGAACGTAAAATCCTAGGAATTCACCTGGAATTCATTAGGTCACCTGAACCAAATCGGGTGTCAACCGTAAGAACGGTGATTGCATAGCATGGTCAAAGACAGGACCTTGTGCCAGACCGAAAAATTATAAGGGTGAGCTTTACTATTGCTCCTACAAAGGATAGTAATTGCGTCCGACACGTTATAGACCATAATTAAAAGCATGTCAGGGGACATTGCCTTAACAGTTGCTTGTTCAACGCTTTCCTTTACAACCGGACGGTAGTTTATCGAAAGGTAATATTCGGAACAAGTAAACTGGATGTGTTGCTTTCCCAATACAAGGTTAGCAAGTGGGTGACAGAAAACCGCAAGTTTTGAGCTAAAATTTTCAAATCTGAAACCCACCAAACCCACAAAAATATTTTGCAAACAGCGGTGAAGGGTTATTCCGGAAAACTTATATAGGGTAAAAGCTAGATTTAATTTTCAAAAAGATCAAATGTTTTCATAAAGATCCAATTTCCTTAATGGATCTAAATTTTAAAGTCATGTGGGACTCTAAACTACATCGTTACTACCATTGTTTATACCACCGTAAAGAAATCACTGATGTACAAAGTGTGAAGAATAAAGAAGTGATTCTAGTATTTCAAGACTATATTGCTTGAGGACAAGCAACGCTCAAGTGTGGGAATATTTGATAATGCTAAAAACGAACATATATTTCATAGCATTATTCCTCAAGAAAGACAAGCTTTTAGTTGCAATTGTCCTATTTACAAGTGATATTCGTTTAAATAATAAAAGGTGAAGACAAAAGACAGATTCAACGAATTGAAGACGCAAACGACCAAAAAGCTCAAAAGTACAAAATACAATCAAAGAGGTTCCAATTATTGATAAGAAACGTCTCGAAATTACAAGAGTACAAGATTCAAAATGCAAAGTACAAGATATTAAATTGTACGCAAGGACGTTCGAAAATCCGGAACCGGGACCAGAGTCAACTCTCAACGCTCGACGCAACGGACTAAAAATTACAAGTCAACTATGCACATAAATATAATATAATATTTAAATAATTCTTATAATTATTTATATATTATATTTATTTAATTAAAACGTCGACAAACAAGAAAACAAGAATTTTGAGCTGTCACCTACCACCATGCGATCGCATGGCCTGGAGGCACAAAAGCCATGCGATCGCATGGCCAACTTTTTCAGTTCACAAGGCCTATAAAACACGAGCTCTGGTGTACCATATATCCATATATTTCTCTCTATCTCGTAAACATATATATATATATATATATATATATATATATATATATATATATATATATATATATATATATATATATATATATATATATATATATATTATAATTTTAATTTTAATTTTAATTCTAATAATAAGGGTATGTTAGCGAATGTTGTAAGGGTGTAAGTCGAAATTCTGTCCGTGTAACGCTACGCTATTTTTAATCATTGTAAGTTATGTTCAACCTTTTTAATTTAATGTCTCATAGCTAAGTTATTATTATGCTTATTTAATCCAAAGTAATCATGATGTTGGGCTAAAAATATTAAAATTGGGTAATTGGGCTTTGTACCATAATTGGGGTTTGGACAAAAGAACGACACTTGTGAAAATTAGACTATCGGCTATTAATGGGCTTTATATTTGTTTAACTAAATGATAATTTGTTAATTTTAATATAAAGATTTACAATTGGACGTCCCTTAAATAACCATATACACTCGATCGGACACGATGGGCGGGGTATTTATATGTACGAATAATCGTTCATTTAACCGGACATGGGAATGGATTAATAGTCACTAGAATTATTAAAACAGGGGTGAAATTATGTACAAGGACACTTGGCATAATTGATAACAAAGTATTAAAACCTTGGGTTACACGCAGTCAATAACCTGGTGTAATTATTAAACAAAGTATTAAAATCTTGCTACAGTTTAAGTCCCCAATTAGTTGGAATATTTAACTTCGGGTATAAGGATAATTTGACGAGGATACTCGCACTTTATATTTATGACTGATGGACTGTTATGGACAAAAACCAGACGGACATATTAAATAATCCAGGATAAAAGACAATTAACCCATGGGCATAAAACTAAAATCAACACGTCAAACATCATGATTACGGAAGTTTAAATAAGCATAATTCTTTTATTTCATATTTAATTTCCTTTATTTTATATTTAATTGCACTTCTAATTATCGCACTTTTATTTATTGTTATTGTATTTAATTGCACTTTTAATTATCGTACTTTTTAATTATCGCAAGTTTATTTTATCGCACTTTTATTTATCGCAATTTCATTATCGTTATTTACTTTACGCTTTAAATTAAGTCTTGTATTTATTTTTAATATTTTACATTTGGTTTTAACTGCGACTTAAGTTTTTAAAATCGACAAACCGGTCATTAAACGGTAAAAACCCCCCTTTATAATAATAATATTACTTATATATATATTTGTATTTTTATAAAATAAAACTAATATAGCGTTAAGCTTTGTTTAAAGATTTTTCCCTGTGGAACGAACCGGACTTACTAAAAACTACACTACTGTATGATTAGGTACACTGCCTATAATTATTGTAGCAAGATTTAAGTATATCCATTCTCTAAATAAATAAATATCTTGTGTAAAATTGTATCGTATTTAATAGTTTTTCCTGTAAAAATATAAGCTATTTTATATACACCTCGCATAACATCAAAAATGTATCATATAGAGGTCAAGTACCTCGCGATGTAATCAATTGTAATGTATTCGTCCGGATGGATTAGGACGGGTCCTTTTAACGACAACAATACTAAAAATCTTATAACACAAACACACAAGCCGCGAAACTACAAACAATGAATACAACTTTAAGACCAAACTAAGATACCATGAAATTAGAATGAGAAAACGTATCAATACTTTTAGGATTCTGAATCAGAGAATGAAAAATCTCCATCATTATCTTCTTCATCCTCCATATTCTTCATCACATCGAATGATCGAGGACCTCATTTAAATCTATTGCAATATCCTAAACTTTTCAAAAAAAAATTATCTCGAATGTGATTTATAAAATGATGCTTATTAAAGATTCTTTATTCTTTTAATGTCGAAAACAGACCACTAACTTTTTATTTTTGAATTATCCTCGAAATTGGCAGATTTATAGAACTAGGCCCAATGTCCAAATCTGACCCAGATCCCACTGATCAAGCATAAAATGGTCTAAGGGGTTCGGTTCATGCAAGATCAACAATAAAGAGGGGTTTAAGGGTTTCTTGAGTTTAACTCTCCGGTCTGAAGTACCGTGAATAACCCTCATAAGAGATGATGATCTCAGAAAGGGTGGTTAAACGTAACTCACCATTGTTCGATTTAACTGGAGGCAATGGCTCGTTGGACGGTGTTAGGATTTTACGTTCTTTGAACGTTACCTTAGAACCGTTATTGTAACTGTGCAGATAGAGTGTTGTGAAAGGTGAGTTTTTCTCTCTATCTTGAATTATCCTTTTGTGAAGTTGGACGTGAGTATTTATAGGCAAGAGTGGCTGTCCTTTTCTTTGCCACGTAGGCGACAAAAAGGGAGAGGGGACAGAATGGTACATAATAGTACCATTCTGTTGCATGTACTCACGTGGTCCCCTCCATATCGTGCTATTTTGTCACGTCCTGCCACTCGTATGATTACTGAGATTCCATCCTTAGTGTTTTATACTGTCTTTTGTCTCATTCGGCTTCCGCAATAATTTCATGTATTTTCCTGATGGCGCTATGCTCACCGCGCAATATCGTTAGCTGGATTGCGCCATATATTGCGCGTTATCGACCTTTAGGAATGGTCGAGAGGGCCATGTGGTAATAGTCTTGCGAGATGTGTTAGCGTATTTAATGCGCTTCATTAAGTCCCCCCAGTTCTATGGTATGTGCAGTTCATTCGAGCATGGCGTAGAACTATTATCATTTCGTACTGAATTGTGATGTGACAGTTCTGACGCAATAATCATTGGGTTCCGTAACTATCACTTTTGCAGTCGGTCCTTTAAATCCCCTGCTTCGCTATCAAATCTAATCTGACACGTGTACGGTTCAGATTCGTTTCGTACTCTCTCTCCTCCTTTTTCTCCCATATATATACTTTCAAACTTCTTATTTTCGTTTATACTTCTTCTATCTTCTTTCTTCTCACTCACACATATTTCTATAATGGCTGCAAATAGCGCGAGCGCTAAATTTTCAACGTGGAAACTATTATGTCCGACGTGAGCCAGGAGTATATAGACAAGCTGGTTACGTAGTATCCTCCTATTAAAGAATTTAATCCTTGTGTTTCAAGTTTCCGCGAGCGCGCCAATCACCCCCACATGGGAAGGTCGCGATTTACGATTTAGTGATGAAGAGGGGGAATATACGCACTCCTCCCACCAACTTTTATATGTTAGTACTATCTCACTTCAACATCGGCATTGGGAAGCTCGACCCAAGGGTTTCTCTGTTTCAAATGTGGTGTTTACGCCTACGGTGAATATTTTCAAAAATATTTTCAGCTATGAGCGACTCGATCAGGACTGTATTGTTTCAAAGATAATCAGACGTTCACTCGAGAGCATTGGTGGAAGCTTCCCCCCAACTAGAAAGAGAATTACTTCTTTGTCGATAATACTTTCATCCCCTTTTCTTGCGCTACTATAGGTCAATGGCAATATAGCTTCAACTCCGATTTGAACTGTGCTCCTCCAATGAGTTCCGCGGAGAGGGCAATGTTCGAAAAGTGTGTGGGACAGTCTCTTATCATGCACATGTGATGTTTTTGCGAGGTGTATATAAAATAGCTTTTAAATTTTAGCAGGAAATACTATTAAATACGATACAATTTTACACAAGATATTTATTTATTTAGAGAATGGATATACTTAAACCTTGCTACAACACTTATAGGCAGTGTACCTAATCGTACAGTAGTGTAGTTTTTAGTAAGTCCGGTTCGTTCCACAGGGAAAATCTTTAAACAAAGTTTAACGCTATATTAGTTTACTTTTATAAAAAATACAAATATATATATAAGTAATATTATTATTATAAAGGGGGGTTTTTACCGTTTAATGACCGGTTTGTCGATTTTAAAACTTTAGTCGCAGTTAAAACCAAATGTAAAATAATAAATAAATACAAGACTTAATTTAAAGCGTAAAGTAAATAACGATAATGAAATTGCGTATAATAAAAGTGCGATAAAATAAACTTGCGATAATTAAAAAGTACGATAATTAAAAGTGCAATTAAATACAATAACAATAAAAATGCGATAATTAGAAGTGCAATTAAATATAAAATAAAGGAAATTAAATATGAAATAAAAGAATTATGCTTATTTAAACTTCCGTAATCATGATGTTTGACGTGTTGATTTTAGTTTTATGCTCATGGGTTAATTGTCCTTTGTCCTGGATTATTTAATATGTCCGTCTGGTTTTTGTCCATAACAGTCCATCAGTCATAAATATAAAGTGCGAGTGTCCTCGTCAAATTATCCTTATACCCGAAGTTAAATATTCCAACTAATTGGGGATTCGAATTGTAACAAGGTTTTAATACTTTGTTTAATGAATACACCAGGTTATCGACTGCGTGTAAACCAAGGTTTTACTACTTTGTTAACAATTACACCAATTACCCTTGAATGTAATTCACCCCTGTTTCAACAATTCTAGTGGCTATTAATCCATTCCCGTGTCCGGTTAAATGAACGATTATTTGTACATATAAATACCCCGCCCATCGTGTCCGATTGAGTGTATATGGTAATTTATAGGGACGCCCAATTGTAAATCTTTATATTAATATTAACAAACTATCATTTAGTTAAACAAATATAAAGCCCATTAATAGCTCATAGTCTAATTTCCACAAGTGTCGTTCTTTTGTCCAAACCCCAATTATGGTACAAAGCCCAATTACTCAATTTTAGTAATTAGCCCAACATCATGATTACTTCATTTTAAATAAGCATAATAATAACTTAGCTACGAGACATTAAATTAAAAAAGTTGAACATAACTTACAATGATTAAAAATAGCGTAGCGTTACACGGACAGAATTTCGACTTACACCCTTACAACATTCGCTAACATACCCTTATTATTAGGATTTAAAATTAAAATTAAAATTAAAATATAAATTATATATATATTTACGTATAGATAGATGGATGGATATATATGTTATATTTTTACGATCAGAATGCGCGAGCTTTATAGGCAGTTTCTAAATTTGGGGCTCCGCGACTCGCGTAATTTTTGCACTGCAAACTCCGCAACTCGCGGAGTTTGCTTTTACAGCTCACACAAGTTTGGAGCCTTTCTTGCCGACGGTTTATAATATATTATATAATATATAAATAATTATAATTATAAGAATTATTTAAATATTATATTATATTTATGTGCATAGTTGACTTGTAATTTTTAGTCCGTTGCGTCGAGCGTTGAGAGTTGACTCATGTCCCGGTTCCGGATTTTCGAACGTCCTTGCGTACAATTTAATATCGTGTACTTTGCGTTTTGAATCTTGTACTCTTGTAATTTCGAGACGTTTCTTATCAATAATTGGAACCTCTTTGATTGTATTTTGTACTTTTGAGCTTTTTGGTCGTTTGCGTCTTCAATTCGTCGAATCTGTCTTTTGTCTTTACCTTTTATTATTTAAACGAATATCACTTTTAAATAGAACAATTGCAACTAAAAGCTTGTCTTTCTTGGGGAATAATGCTATGAAATATATGTTCGTTTTTAGCATTATCAAATATTCCCAAACTTGAGTGTTGCTTGTCCTCAAGAAATATCGTCTTGAAATACTAGAATCACTTCTTTATTCTTCGTACTTTGTACATCAGTGATTTCTATACGGCGGTATAAACAATGGTAGTAACGATATGGTTTACAGTCCTACATGACTATAAAAATTTAGATCCATTAAGGAAATTGGATCTTTATGAAAACATTTGATCTTTTGAAAATTAAATCTAGTTTTTACCCTAGATAAGTTTTCCGGAATAACCCTTTACCGGTGTTTGCAAATTATTTTTGTGGGTTTGGTGGGTTTCAGATTTGAAAATTTTAGCTCAAAACTTATGGTTTTGTGTCACCCACTTGCTAACCTTGTATTTGGAAAGCAACACGTCCAGTTTACTTGTCCCGTATATTACCTTTCGGTAAACTACCGTCCGGTTGTAAAGGAAAGCGTTGAACAAGCAACTGTTAAGGCAATGTCCCCTGACATGCTTTTAATTATGGTCTATAACGTGTCGGACGCAATTACTATCCTTGGTAGGAGCAATAGTAAAGCTCACCCTTATGATTTTTCGGTCTGGCACAAGGTCCTGTCCTTGACCATGCTATGCAACCACCATTCTTACGGTTGACACCCGATTTGGTTCAGGTGACCTAATGAATTCCAGGTGAATTCCTAGGATTTTACGTTCAATGGTAATGAACGCATTGAAAATGGGTTTTTAGAAAACAAATCGGTTTGTAATTTTGATCAAAATATTTTCTCGTTCAGGCTCGAGTTTAGATATCATTGAATTCCATGAGTTTGTAATTCTCAATCTTTAAGGTCAATCTCAAGGATTGAGTAATATCAGGCTTAAAAGCTGATTTTTGATCTTTTAAGGAGATTATCCTTTCTGGGGATCTGATTCATTAGTCTTATCCAGCTAATTTGCATGGTGCCCCCCCATTGTACGAGATAAATCCTTCTCATGGTTAGGATAAATCTGACCACTTGGCGACCCTGTTTAATGCTGAGGTCCGTGGATTTCCTGCTGATTTTAGTGATGACTTTTCTAGCTTTTTCGTCAACCTACAGCTGATCTGGATGACAACTTCTTAACCTAAATCAAGAAGCGCGTGTCTTTTTCGGAAGACTTTACTTCCTTTTAATGATTGATAATGCTAAAAACGAACATATATTTCATAGCATTATTCCTCAAGAAAGACAAGCTTTTAGTTGCAATTGTTCTATTTACAAGTGATATTCGTTTAAATAATAAAAGGTGAAGACAAAAGACAGATTCGACGAATTGAAGACGCAAACGACCAAAAAGCTCAAAAGTACAAAATACAATCAAAGAGGTTCCAATTATTGATAAGAAACGTCTCGAAATTACAAGAGTACAAGATTCAAAACGCAAAGTACAAGATATTAAATTATACGCAAGGACGTTCGAAAATCCGGAACCGGGACCAGAGTTTGTTTCTCAACGCTCGACGCAACGGACTAAAAATTACAAGTCAACTATGCACATAAATATAATATAATATTTAAATAATTCTTATAATTATTTAATATATTATATTATTTATAAAACCGTCGGCAGAAGAAAACAACCAAAAATGAGCCTCCCCAGCTGGCCATGCGATCGCATGGCCTGGAAGGCATAAATCCATGCAATCGCATGAGCCCCAGTTCCAGCCCACATGCCTATAAAAATCGAGCTTTGGTGTACCACAAATCCATCTATCTTTCTCTTTTCTCATACGTAAAACATATATATATATATATATATATATATATATATATATATATATATATATATATATATATATATATATATATATATATATTATAATTTATATTTTAATTTTAATTATAATTCTAATAATAAGGGTATGTTAGCGAATGTTGTAAGGGTGTAAGTCGAAATTCTGTCCGTGTAACGCTACGCTATTTTTAATCATTGTAAGTTATGTTCAACCTTTTTACATTAATGTCTCGTAGCTAAGTTATTTTTATGCTTATTTAAAACGAAGTAATCATGATGTTGGGCTAATTCCTAAAATTGGGTAATTGGGCTTTGTACCATAATTGGGGTTTGGACAAAAGAATGACACTTGTGGAAATTAGACTATGGGCTATTAATGGGCTTTATATTTGTTTAACTAAATGATAGTTTGTTAATGTTAATATAAAGATTTACAATTGGGCGTCCCTATAAATTACCATATACACTCAATCCGACACGATGGGCGGGGTATTTATATGTACGAATAATCGTTCATTTAACCGGACACGGGAATGGATTAATAGCCACTAGAATAATTAAAACAGGGGTGAAATTATGTACAAGGACACTTGGTATAATTGATAACAAAATATTAAAACCTTGGGTTACACTCAGTCGACATCCTGGTGTAATTATTAAACAAAGTATTAAAATCTTGTTACAGTTTAAGTCCCCAATTAGTTGGAATATTTAACTTCGGGTATAAGAATAATTTGATGAGGACACTCGCACTTTATATTTATGACTGATGGACTGTTATGGACAAAAACCAAACGGACATATTAAATAATTCAGGACAAAGGACAATTAACCCATGGGCATAAAACTAAAATCAACACGTCAAACATCATGATTACGGAAGTTTAAATAAGCATAATTCTTTTATTTCATATTTAATTTCTTTTATTTTATATTTAATTGCACTTCTAATTATCGCATTTTTATTGTTATTTTATTTAATTGCACTTTTAATTATCGTACTCTTTAATTATCTCAAGTTTATTTTATCGCACTTTTATTATTCGCAATTTCATTATCGATATTTACTTTACGCTTTAATTTAAGTCTTGTATTTATTTTTAATATTTTACATTTGGTTTTAACTGCGACTAAAGTTTTAAAATCGACAAACCGGTCATTAAACGGTAAAAACCCCCCTTTATAATAATAATTTTACTTATATATATATATTTGTATTTTTATAAAAGTAAACTAATATAGCGTTAAGCTTTGTTTTAAAAGATTCCCTGTGGAACGAACCGGACTTACTAAAAACTACACTACTGTACGATTAGGTACACTGCCTATAAGTATTTCCTTGTAAAAATTAATAGTATTTTATACCACTCCGCTACCACATCAAGTATTTTTGGCGCCGCTGCCGGGGACCCTCTTAAACGCCGGAAGCGCAACGCTAATATAAAAAAAAAAGATTTTTAGTTTACTTTTATTAAAATTCGTTTTTGTAAAAATACGTTTTAAATATTCGAAAATATAAAAAGAAAAACAAAAATATAAATATTTTTAGGAGTTTGATAAATATTTAAGTTTTATAAAGTTTCTTTATTTCCATTATTTTTTTAGTTTGTAAAAATATAAGTTTTATTTAATTAATAAATATATTTTATATTTTACAGCAAAAACAGAAAAAAAAAAAATAAAATAAAATTTTAATCGGCCTGTACTGTAGCAGCCCAACTCTGGCCCGAAACCCTAGCCCATGCGATCGCATGGCTGGGTAACTTAGAACTCATACGATCGCATGAGCGTATCTGACAGGCCATCATCGTCCAGCAATTAATACGATTAGGGTTTTAATTAATTATTAATTTTATTATTAACCCTAATTAAGTTTTATTATTTAATTAGTTATTAGTTTAAGTTTAATTTGTATTTTTAGTTTAATTAGTTTATTTAAATTGTAAAATTAATAGTTTTATAAAATAAATAATATAAAAATAATATTTTTATAAAAATTGTACTTTTTACAACTTTTTATATATATTTTTTTTTTTTCCTTTTTAATCGTTTTAGCGTAACTTTTGTATTTTTAGCTCATATTTAGTTTTAATTCATAGTTTTTGCCATAGTTATTTTTACTTCTAGATTTTTAGGCTTTGCCGTAGAATTCCTTAAGTGTTTTTTCTTTAGACTAAGATTTAGGTACTCTAGAATTTTGCGACGCCTTTTTAAGTTTTAGTTTCTTTTTAAGTTATTTCCATTTGGGATATAGTTTTTCCTGTAAGCTTTAATATTTTTAGACACCTTTTACTATGTACCAATTATCATTCCAATTAGTAATCTCAATTTGCGATTATAATTTTAAGTTAGTTGTAGTAATAAGGTTAGGTTAATCAAGTATTTTTAAGTCTTATAAGTTTCTTTTATTTTTCCGTCACCTTTTATTTTTCAACCATTTTTCTTTTTCGACCTTTTTCGACGAACTCTTTTTCTTTCTTATTTCTCGCTATTCTAGTTTTAGGACATAGATTTTTATTCTACTTCTTATCTAAATTTCTTAAAATTACGAAAATTTATTTGAGTGGTTAAATTGATAGACATCAAAATTTTCTGGTTCGTAGTAATAGTTGGATTTGTACGTGGACCGGGTTATTGGAGCCAAACAGTCCTCAATTATATTGAGACCAAACGAATCCTGCCCCTCTGCTGCATCTTTTGGCTATTCGAAACGTGGGCAAAATCAAAAAAGTCTATTAATTGGATAACTTATTATAATTTTTCTTTCCTTTTTAAAACTAATAGGATATTCAGTGAATGCACCGAGCAAGACGTTCATCACCTTTTGTACGTTCACCACCTGTAACTAGATCAAGACATTTAGTAAATATAACCGCCGTTGATTTTTCTTTAGAATCGTCATCCAGTCGACCAAGTACTTCAGTTCAAATTTCCGATAATCCATTTTTTGAACCCAACCTCACAATTGAGAATCCGGAGAATATTCAGGAACGGTTCGTAGATCCTGAACCACTAAACTTTCCTCCGGAACCACCAATCATTCAAACAGAGATTATTGAGGAACGAACCATTAAATCAGAATTATCTAGTGATACCGATTCAACAAATTCAATTATGGAGAATCTGGAACCTTTAAGTATGGAAGACCGAATGAGAGCTAAACGCACTGGCCAAGGTCACGCAATTACTCATCCAGACATTAATGCGCCAGATTATGAAATCAAAGGACAAATTCTACACATGGTGACTAATCAATGCCAATTTAGTGGTGCGCCGAAGGAAGATCCAAATGAACATCTACGTACCTTTAATAGGATCTGCACACTATTTAAAATCCGAGAAGTGGAGGATGAACAGATATATCTCATGTTATTTCCCTGGACTTTAAAGGGAGAAGCCAAAGATTGGTTGGAATCGTTACCTGAAGGGGCGATTGATACATGGGATGTTTTAGTTGACAAATTTCTTAAACAATTCTTTCCTGCATCTAAAGCCGTAAGACTTCAAGCAGAAATTGTTACGTTTACACAGAAACCAAATGAAACTCTATATGAGGCATGGACAAGATATGGAAAGTTGTTAAGAGGATGTCCGCAACATGGTTTAGACACCTGTCAAATAGTACAAATATTCTACCAAGGATGCGACATCACTACAAGGAAAGACATAGATATAGCAGCTGGTGGTTCTATTATAAAGAAAACCGAAACTGATGCTTACAAAATTATTGATAACACTGCTTCCCACTCACATGAGTGGCACCAAGAAAAAGATATCGTTAGATCATCTAAAGTAGCTAGAGCCGATTCTAGCCATGACTTAGATTCCATTTCCGCAAAGATAGATGCTGTGGAGAGACGAATGGAAAAGATGACTAAAGATATTCACTCAATACGAATTAGTTGTGAGCAGTGTGGAGGACCACATTTGACAAAAGATTGTCTCAGTATTGAATTAACAATGGAACAAAGAGAGAATATTTCATACATAAACCAAAGGCCTGGAAATAATTATCAGAATAATTATCAACCGCCAAGACTGATTTACAATCAAAACCAGAATTATAACCGAAATATTCCATACAACAACCAACAAGGTCCTACCAATCAACAAGTATCTAATAACAATTACAATCAGCAAAGACCTAATTTTCAAAACAAACCACCACAACAAACCGATGATAAAAAGCCGAATTTAGAAGATATGTTGACGAAGCTAGTTGAAACTCAAACGCAGTTTTTCACATCTCAGAAACAAACTAATGAACAAAATGCTCAAGCATTTAGAAATCAACAAGCTTCTATTCAAAATCTGGAACAAGAAGTAAGTAACCTAGCAAGATTAATAGGTGAAAGAAAACCGGAAAGTTTACCTAGTGATACAAATGCTAACCCCCGGAATGAAACAGCTAAAGCCATTACCACAAGAAGTGGTACAACACTTAAACCACCTGAAATACCTGTAACTTCTGATAAAGCTATTCCTACTCCACAAGAACCACAACCTGATCAAGATAAGGAAAAAGAACCGGTAGTTGAAAAGGTTAATGAAGATAACATAGTTAAGGATAAACCTTATGTTAAACCATACCAACCACCACTTCCTTACCCGAGTAAAATGAAGAAAGAGAAACTTGAAGCCGAGCAATCCAAATTCTTGGATATGTTTAAACAGATAAATGTAAATCTTCCTTTCATTGATGTGATTTTAGGAATGCCTAGATATGCTAAATTCTTGAAAGATCTAATCTCAAATAGAAAGAAAATGGAAGAACTCTCGGCTGTTACCATGAATGCTAATTGTTCAGCAGTACTGTTGAATAAGATACCAGAAAAACTATCTGATCCAGGAAGCTTCACAATTCCATGTTTTCTGGGTAGTTTTAGTTCAATAGAAGCATTGGCAGACTTAGGTGCTAGTATAAATTTAATGCCGTATTCACTATACGCTAAACTAGACCTTGGAGAATTGAAACCAACCAGAATAAGCATACAACTAGCCGATAGATCAATAAAATATCCTAGAGGGATAATGGAGAACATGCTAGTTAAAGTTGGTACTTTAGTATTTCCAGTAGATTTTGTTGTTCTGGACATGGAAGAAGATTCTCAAGTTCCTCTCATATTAGGAAGACCATTCTTAAACACGGCTAAAGCAATGATAGACGTGTTCGGTAAGAAACTGACCCTAAGTATAGAGGATGAGAGTGTTACCTTTTCAGTTGATAGAGCAATGCAACAACCACAATCTGCAGATGATACATGTTATTATATTCAAACTATAGATGCACATGCAGAATTATTAGAAGAATTTCCAGAATTACAAGGAACAGGAGAATGTTCTTTAGGAGAAGGTAATGAACCAATTGATGAAGCTGAAATGTTAGCTACACTTATAGCTAATGGATATGAACCAACAACAGAAGAAATTCAAATGCTCAAAGAAGAAGACAGATATCGATACAAATCATCGATAGAAGAACCTCCGAAATTAGAGTTAAAGCTACTTCCAAACCATTTGGAATACGCTTATTTACATGGTGAATCTGAATTACCTGTAATAATATCGTCTTCTCTTACTGAAAATGAGAAATCACAACTCATTTCTGCGTTGAAAGCTCATAAACCAGCTATTGCATGGAAGATTCATGATATTAAAGGAATAAGTCCTTCGTATTGCACACATAAAATCCTTATGGAAGAAGGTCATAAAACGTATGTGCAACGCCAACGAAGACTAAATCCTAATATGCAAGATGTAGTTAAGAAAGAGATTATTAAACTACTAGATGCAGGTCTAATATATCCAATCTCTGATAGTCCATGGGTAAGCCCAGTTCAATGCGTACCTAAGAAGGGTGGCATGACTGTCATTACAAATGAGAAAAATGAGCTTATTCCTACTAGGACTGTAACAGGATGGCGTGTGTGTATTGATTATAGAAAATTAAATGACGCCACCAGAAAAGATCACTTTCCCTTACCTTTCATAGATCAAATGTTGAAAAGATTAGCCGGAAATAGTTACTATTGTTTTCTAGATGGATTTTCCGGATATTTTCAAATTCCAATAGCACCCGAGGACCAAGAGAAAACCACATTCACGTGCCCTTATGGTACTTTTGCTTACAAACGCATGCCATTTGGACTTTGTAACGCCCCTGCAACCTTTTAAAGGTGTATGATGGCGATTTTTCATGACATGATAGAAGAATGCATGGAAGTTTTCATGGATGACTTTTCAGTCTTCGGTGATACATTTGAATCATGTCTAGTTAATCTTGAACGAATGCTTATTAGATGCGAACAATCAAATCTAGTACTTAATTGGGAGAAATGCCATTTCATGGTTAAAGAAGGCATCGTTCTTGGACATAAAATTTCAAAAGAAGGAATTGAAGTGGATAGAGCTAAGGTAGATGTAATTGCTAAACTTCCACATCCCACCAATGTTAGAGGAGTTAGGAGTTTTCTAGGGCATGCCGGTTTTTACCGACGTTTTATAAAAGATTTTTCTAAAATTGCCACTCCTTTGAATAAACTCCTAGAGAAGGATGCATCATTCATCTTTTCGGATGAATGCATCAAATCTTTTAATATTCTTAAAGAGAAACTCACTAATGCGCCGATCATGATAACGCCAAATTGGAATCTACCATTTAAACTCATGTGCGATGCAAGTGATTTTGCAATGGGAGCTGTTTTAGGACAAAGGATTGAAAAACGATTTCAACCTATTTATTACGCTAGTAAGACATTACAAGGAGCACAGACGAATTACACAACTACTGAAAAAGAACTCCTTGCTATTGTCTTTGCTTTTGACAAATTTCGTTCATATCTCGTTCTATCAAAAACAATAGTCTATACCGATCATTCTGCTCTTAGATACCTATTTTCGAAACAAGATGCCAAACCACGATTAATTCGTTGGATCTTACTATTACAAGAGTTTGATATTGAAATCCGAGACAAAAAGGGAGCAGAAAATCTCGCCGCCGATCATCTTTCTCGTCTTGAAAATCCCGATTTAGAAGTTCTAAATGAATCGGCCATTCAAGATAACTTTCCCGATGAATATCTATTGAAGATAGATTATAGTGAAATTCCATGGTTTGTTGACTTTGCAAACTACTTAGTATGTGGATTCCTTGAAAAAGGGTTGTCGTACCAAAAACGAAAGAAATTCTTCAGTGATATAAAACACTACTTCTGGGAAGATCCACATCTGTTTAAAAGTTGTCCCGATGGAATAATACGCCGATGTGTATTTGGAGATGAAGCTAGTAAAATTTTAAACCATTGTCACACAGGACCAACAGGAGGGCATTATGGGCCTCAACTAATAGCAAGAAAAGTTTATGAAGATGGATTCTATTGGCCAACAATTTACAAAGACGCACACCTTCTTTGCAAATCCTGTGATGCATGTCAAAGGGCCGGAAAAATAAGTCAACGTGATGAAATGCCACAAAATGTCATCCAAGTATGTGAAGTATTTGACATTTGGGGTATTGACTTTATGGGTCCATTTCCAAAATCTCATAATAATCTATATATACTCGTAGCCATTGATTATGTATCTAAATGGGCGGAAGCACAAGCTCTCCCAACTAACGATGCACGAGTTGTAGTCAATTTTTTAAAACGTCTTTTTGCAAGGTTTGGAACACCGAAAGCTTTAATAAGTGATCGGGGTACTCATTTCTGTAATAATCAACTTGAGAAAGTTCTTAAAAGATATGGAGTAACTCATAAAATCTCCACCGCATATCATCCACAAACAAGTGGACAAGTTGAAAACACCAACCGAGCTTTAAAACGTATTCTAGAGAAAACCGTAGGATCAAATCCGAAGGAATGGTCCATTAAATTGGAGGATGCACTCTGGGCTTTTAGAACAGCCTACAAAACTCCAATTGGAACCACACCTTTTAGACTTGTTTATGGAAAAGCATGTCATCTTCCAGTAGAAATTGAACACAAAGCATTTTGGGCTTTGAAGACATGTAATCTTGATTTACATGAAGCCGGACGTCTACGATTAAGTCAACTAAACGAATTAGAAGAATTAAGACATGAAGCATACGAAAATTCGTTAATCTATAAAGAAAGAATGAAGAAATGGCATGATAAAAGAATCAGAAGTTCAAAAGAATTTAAAGAAGGAGTGAGAGTTCTTCTTTTCAATTCACGATTCAAGCTATTTCCTGGAAAATTGAAATCAAGATGGTCTGGACCATTCATGGTCAAAAGAGTTTTCCCATACGGAACGATAGAATTAATAAATTCAAATGGGATTGAATTTAAAGTTAATGGTCACAGAGTTAAACATTACATACATGGTCCGATGGAAGTCGACAACGAAGTTAATCACAATTTTGACACCACAGCTAACTAAGTGTGGGGAGAATCAAGTCTTTAAAGGATAATATGTATTTCTGTTAGAATTAGATTGTCTGTTTTCGTGTAGTTCTCGAAAATGGAACCCGAATGGTCTTTCCCTAGCAGACCCTAAACAACTAGTCTTCTCCCCCCATTCTGAATTTTTATTTTTTTTAGGTTTTTACGAAATGAAGACTGCCTGTGAACTAAACCATGGTCTAATGCTACACGCTTTGATCACTAAACTTAATAATGACATACTACCAAGTGAATTAGTATCAGTAATCAGAGAAAGAATGGACGGAGTTAGAAAAGAATCCAGATGCGAAGATAATAAATTACAATTTGGTAAAGGAAAATCAAAATCCGCAGCGAAAAGAAGAGCACGACACCTAGAAAGATGTCACAAATGCGGAAAATGGTCACATGGAGGTAAATGTTCAAATAATCAAACCTATTCAAATACCGAATTTGTTACTTTATGCAGAGACGGACCGTTCATATGTTTAGAAGAAAAGACACCGAATGCTCGAGGTTACGCCTATGTAGCTATGGAAAACCAATTAAACCGACTATCTTATGAATGGGATAGATCATATAACTAAGAAATCTATTTCACAGGTATGTCTGTACATTTTTTATTTTTATTTTTAACCTTTTGATAATAAACGCTAATTTGTTCGCTAAAAAGTATTAAATTGGTATTGAATAAAATTAGGTTTGGCGACCGAAATTATTGATATCATTCAAAAATTTATTACATCACTGCAAAATTTAACGTTTATTCTTAAGGTATAAATATCTTTAATCAATCAACCCAAAATATTTCAAAAATTCGTCATGAGTTAAATTAGGTCTTGGAACCGAAATTACTTTACCGAAAAGAGGGGCGCATATTTTTGATAATATTTGATTGATTAAAGTGGGATAAAAAGCCAAAAAGATTTTTAATTTTATTTTTACCATGTTTTTCAAAATTAATATTTAAATCTTAAATTAATATTGTAAACTTTGTAAAAACAATATTTTTAAAAAAAAAATGTAAATATTTAAAAAATTAATATAAGTTTGGTGTGAATTTATAATGTGAATTTTTAATTTTTAAAATATGAATTTTTAATTTTATGCATTTCAAATTTTAAGTTTGGTGTGAATTTTTAATATTAATTTTGAATTTTATATTTATGTTGTGTGAATTTAAAAACAAAAATTTACTTTATCTCATTAAGTTAAAAATATGATTTTTAAAATTCGTCGTAAGTTGAAGACTAGGTCTTTGAACCGAAATTGCTTTACCCGAGGGAGGGACGAGAACTTTTATTATCATTATTTTTAATCTTATTGAATTAAAGTATGCCAAAAACATTAAAAAACCCAAAAATCTTTACTTTTAAAAACCGCGCTTTGATTTGACAAATTTTAAAATTTTGTCGAGAGACAGACTAGGACAACGATCCGAAACGCCCTCGATCCTAAAGGAAAACAAAATTTTTAAAATTTAATTAATTATAAGTTTTATAAAGAATAAGGTTTAAAAAAAAAAAAAAAAAAACCTGAAAACACTGTAGCCGGCACCCCATGCGATCGCATGGGGTTTGCACTTGGAACCCATGCGATTGCATGGGGACCAAATGCAGGTCAGAAACAAATAACAGCAGCGGGTCTGTTCTTCACCACAACACACACACATACACCCGAAACTCACCCAAAAATTCACCAATTTTCGCCATTTTTCCACCGTAATTCGTCATTTTTCTTGCTCTAATCATGCCTAGATTCTCATTCCTCAGCAAATTGGTAAAAATTACACCCCTAAACTCTATAAATTTCTAGTTTTTTTGATAATTACCAATTTTTTACCTAATGCAATTTTGTTAATTTCTAGTGTAATTAGTGTTAAATTGTTAGTATTTTATGCATGTATAACCTAGATTGATGCTATTTAACATGATTTGAAGCCAAAAACTTCAAAATTTTTAGAAATCTAGGGTTTGTGTTCTTGAGAAATTTGGGGCTTTTTGATATAAACAGGTTATGGCCGATTTTTGTCATGAATTATTGCTAAATTGAGTAGTGTAACATGTTTAGATAGTTAAATGATCCAAACAATGATCCTAAACATGATTTTTGGAGATTAAAGTGGACTTTTTAAGTCCAAAATTCATGAACTTGATTAATTTGATATATTTGCCATTTGAGACTTGTTTAATTATTAATAATGAATATTTTGACATGTTATTTGAGTTAAATGCTTATGAATTTTGTATACATTTTCATATGTGCTTATTTAAAAAGTGTAGAATTGTGAAAAATTGTGAAAATGTGTATAAGTTTAATTTTGATTTAACATGTTATAGTGATTGTTTTAAATTGTTATTTTGCTAACACTAATGCATATTTGGATGCACAATTTTTGTGTTTAATGTGTTTTACAGAGAGCCGATACTGGAGGTTCAGGAGCATCATCATCTAGACGACCAGCACCAGCACAAGAACCACAGCCAGAAATGCAACACGAACAAGAACCACAACAGGAACAACAACAGCCTGATCAGCACATACCTTATTATGATCCAGTACAGTTTGTTGATGAATTCATAGTATTCCCAATGAGGCCGCCAGTAGAATTCCCAACGATTCCTGAGCACACTCTACATCCTAATCTGAGATTTAATAGAAGATGGAGAGATTACGAGACATATCAAAGGAACAAATTCAAATTGGTAACAAAAAATGTAGAGGTGCCAAGGGTAATTGATTGGGCCCCTTTGGAAACGGTCCATCTAGCTGACCGTGTTAGACAGCTTTTAGTTCAAAGGTATGGCAGTTCTTCTTTTACAGATTGGGAACGTCTTTTCACCATTCGTAGACCTGTATATAAGGAATGGTGTGTTGAGTTGATGAGTACTGTATCACTTAATACAAATATAGTTAGGATAGATGATAGAAGATTTCTTAGGTTTATCCTTGGCGGTAGGATGTACAGAATGTCCATGCTGGACATGGCCAGGGCCTTACAGATATATACTCCTGGTGAGTTGCTATTACCCGATTGTACAAACTTGATTCATTATGGTGAACGGGTAGATAGTAACTTTGACGCTGACGCCATTTGGAGGCGTATGTCACATTTTGATGTTTTTACACGAGCAGGAGGACACTCCTATACACATATTGACAGAGCCGAGCTTCGTATTATTCACAGATTTTTGGCTAACTCGATTACACAAAGAGGTCATAATAAAGAAAAAATTACCTTATATGATTTATTCTACCTAAAGTGTATTCGGGATCCTAGAAGCTTTGTCAATATCCCTTACTGTGTTGCTTTTTATTTATCTAAAATGGTAGAGGGATTGCAGGACGGGAGTATAATAGGAGGAGGTATTTTTGTTACTCTCATTGGAGAGTATTTAGGTGTTGATAGGAACAAGGGGGTCCATTACAGATTTGTAGAGAACAGGTTGAGCCCTTAGGATTGAAAGTTTATGTGGGTGCTAAGGTATTGAAAAGTAGACGTAACCAGGCAGTACCCTATGAGGGATCTCATCCTCAGGTAGAGAGAGGCTCAGATGAGGAAATGGAGGAGGCGGAAGACATTAGGGATGTCTTTCGAGATGCTATTCTTGACGTCCACGTTCGTATAGATGAGGAAGCAATGACGAACGCGGTAAGACATAGTATGTATGAGCAGTGGAACTCCGAGCGAGTATACGAGGATTATAGGCGACGCCAACACGATAGCTGGTTAGTTCATCAGCACCAAATCATGAGCCAGCTATCATATCAGGTACCAAATAACTATGTACCTACTCGACCTGCTCATTTTCCGCCACATAGCCCCGATATCCGACCACCCTTTAACCGGTATGACTATAACCAAGCCTATCAGAACACCTATAACCAACAATGGAACCCGCCCGATGAGATGAACTGGAACCCCTATCCAGACTGATTTAGTTCCATTTGGTTATTTTTATGATTATTATGTTTCTATCTTTTGACTTTTTCATGTTTAAACTTATGTTATTGGATAAATTTGTGTAATTTTTATTATTTTATTATTATTGTGTACTAATATTTCATATTTAGAATTTGAAAGTGGGATATTAAGTCCCATTTCAAATTGCCATGCATGATTATACTTGTATGTATGTATATTGTCGATTGTTCAAAACAGGGTAAAACAGCGCATTTTCAAAGACTGGCATTAAGTTCAGCAAAAGCTACTAATTTTGACGACAATATGACAAATAAATGTGATGTAACAACAGACGAAATGAACAAATGCTATGCACCATTTATCATTCAGCAAACAAACGCCAATATATTTGGAAACTTTGGTAAAATTTAATCATTTCTACGCTAATCACCCTCAATAATTTAAATTGTACTGATTTCTTGCAAATGAGGGCATTGCAAGATCTTAAGTGTGGGAAGGGGTTAAATTCTTTCGGATTTTTAAAATTTTTATCTTTATACACTTGGTTACCATTAAAAATACTAGTAACGTAGTAGTTGTATTAGAATCTAGTGCTCTCTGATAATAAAGAACAACCATAGTCATATATACTGACTACCCAATTCTAGTAAATTTTTTCAAAATTTTCAATTAAATGAACTTAAAATCATGTTTATACATATTTATGAACGATAAAACTAGGTTTTAACACCGAAATTATTGTTACCTCGGAAAGGACATAAATTGAGAGACAAACCAAAATGTTGAAATTCATTTAAAATGGAATAGAGGACGATAAAGAGGAAAATAAAAGCCAAGTGTGGGAAAATTTACCAAGTTATCTTAAACATATGTCACATATATCTGTAACAAATAACTGAAAATACTTTTGCTTTGGACTAAACTAAACCATTTTACCCGATGAAAGAAAAGAAGAGATGGATCTACACGATGAATCAATTCCATCATTAAAAGGAAGTAAAGTCTTCCGAAAAAGACACGCGCTTCTTGATTTAGGTCAAGAAGTTGTCGTCCAGACCAGCTGTAGGTTGACGAAAAATCTAGAAAAGTCATCACTAAAATCAGCAGGAAATCCACGGACCTCAGCATTAAACAGGGTCGCCAAGTGGTCAGATTTATCCTAACCATGAGAAGGATTTATCTCGTACAATGAGGGGGCACCATGCAAATTAGCTGGATAAGACTAATGAATTAGATCCCCAGAAAGGATAATCTCCTTAAAGATTAAAAATCAGCTTTTAAGACTGATATTACTCAATCCTAGAGATTGACCTTAAAGATTGAGAATTACAAACTCATGGAATTCGATGATATCTAAACTCGAGCTTGAACGAGAAAATATTTTGATCAAATTAAAACCGATTTGTTTTCTGAAAACCCATTTTCGATGTGTTCATTACCATTGAACGTAAAATCCTAGGAATTCACCTGGAATTCATTAGGTCACCTGAACCAAATCGGGTGTCAACCGTAAGAACGGTGGTTGCATAGTGGTCAAAGACAGGACCTTGTGCCAGACCGAAAAATCATAAGGGTGAGCTTTACTATTGCTCCTACCAAGGATAGTAATTGCATCCGACACGTTATAGACCATAATTAAAAGCATGTCAGGGAACATTGCCTTAACAGTTGCTTGTTCAACGCTTTCCTTTACAACCGGACAGTAGTTTATCGAAAGGTAATATACGGGACAAGTAAACTGGACGTGTTGCTTTCCAAATACAAGGTTAGCAAGTGGGTGACACAAAACCGCAAGTTTTGAGCTAAAATTTTCAAATCTGAAACCCACCAAAACCACAAAAATATTTTGCAAACACCGGTGAAGGGTTATTCCGAAAAACTTATTTAGGGTAAAAGCTAGATTGAATTGTCAAAAGATCAAATATTTTCATAAAGATCCAATTTCCTTAAGGATCTACATTTTCATAGTCATGTGGGACTGTAAACCGCCTTTCAAATGTGCACTTTGCTTTGGAAACCGAAAGTAAATCGGCTATTTGATTGCAAGTGTCGTTGACCTAAACCCGAGGCAACTGTGGATGACACACCCACCTTTAACCATGGTTCTATCGTTACTATAATTGTTTATACCGCCGTATAGAAATCACTGATGTACAAAGTGTGAAGAATAAAGAAGTGATTCTAGTATTTCAAGACGATATTGCTTGAGGACAAGCAACGTTCAAGTGTGGGAATATTTGATAATGCTAAAAACGAACATATATTTCATAGCATTATTCCTCAAGAAAGACAAGCTTTTAGTTGCAATTGTTCTATTTACAAGTGATATTCGTTTAAATAATAAAAGGTGAAGACAAAAGACAGATTCGACGAATTGAAGACGCAAACGACCAAAAAGCTCAAAAGTACAAAATACAATCAAAGAGGTTCCAATTATTGATAAGAAACGTCTCGAAATTACAAGAGTACAAGATTCAAAACGCAAAGTACAAGATATTAAATTATACGCAAGGACGTTCGAAAATCCGGAACCGAGACCATAGTTTGTTTCTCAACGCTCGACGCAACGGACTAAAAATTACAAGTCAACTATGCACATAAATATAATATAATATTTAAATAATTCTTATAATTATTTAATATATTATATTATTTATAAAACCGTCGGCAGAAGAAAACAACAAAAAATGAGCCTCCCCAGCTGGCCATGCGATCGCATGGCCTGGAAGGCATAAATCCATGCGATCGCATGAGCCCCAGTTCCAGCCCACATGCCTATAAAAATCGAGCTTTGGTGCACCACAAATCCATCTATCTTTCTCTTTTCTCATACGTAAAACATATATATATATATTTATAATTTATATTTTAATTTTAATTATAATTCTAATAATAAGGGTATGTTAGCGAATGTTGTAAGGGTGTAAGTCGAAATTCTGTCCGTGTAACGCTACGCTATTTTTAATCATTGTAAGTTATGTTCAACCTTTTTACATTAATGTCTCGTAGCTAAGTTATTTTTATGCTTATTTAAAACGAAGTAATCATGATGTTGGGCTAATTACTAAAATTGGGTAATTGGGCTTTGTACCATAATTGGGGTTTGGACAAAAGAATGACACTTGTCGAAATTAGACTATGGGCTATTAATGGACTTTATATTTGTTTAACTAAATGATAGTTTGTTAATGTTAATATAAAGATTTACAATTGGGCGTCCCTATAAATTACCATATACACTCAATCGGACACGATGGGCGGGGTATTTATATGTACGAATAATCGTTCATTTAACCGGACACGGGAATGGATTAATAGCCACTAGAATAATTAAAACACGGGTGAAATTATGTACAAGGACACTTGGTATAATTGATAACAAAATATTAAAACCTTGGGTTACACTCAGTCGACATCCTGGTGTAATTATTAAACAAAGTATTAAAATCTTGTTACAGTTTAAGTCCCCAATTAGTTGGAATATTTAACTTCGGGTATAAGAATAATTTGATGAGGACACTCGCACTTTATATTTATGACTGATGGACTGTTATGGACGAAAACCAAACGGACATATTAAATAATTCAGGACAAAGGACAATTAACCCATGGGCATAAAACTAAAATCAACACGTTAAACATCATGATTACGGAAGTTTAAATAAGCATAATTCTTTTATTTCATATTTAATTTCTTTTATTTTATATTTAATTGCACTTCTAATTATCGCATTTTTATTGTTATTTTATTTAATTGCACTTTTAATTATCGTACTCTTTAATTATCGCAAGTTTATTTTATCGCACTTTTATTATTCGCAATTTCATTATCGATATTTACTTTACGCTTTAATTTAAGTCTTGTATTTATTTTTAATATTTTACATTTGGTTTTAACTGCGACTAAAGTTTTAAAATCGACAAACCGGTCATTAAACGGTAAAAACTCCCCTTTATAATAATAATTTTACTTATATATATATATATTTGTATTTTTATAAAAGTAAACTAATATAGCGTTAAACTTTGTTTAAAAAGATTCCCTGTGGAACGAACCGGACTTACTAAAAACTACACTACTTTACGATTAGGTACACTGCCTATAAGTGTTGTAGCAAGGTTTAAGTATATCCATTCTATAAATAAATAAATATCTTGTGTAAAATTGTATCGTATTTAATAGTATTTCCTTGTAAAAATTAATAGTATTTTATACCACTCCGCTACCACATCAATGATGGAATTGATTCATCGTGTAGATCCATCTCTTCTTTTCTTTCATCGGGAAAAACAGTTTAGTTTAGTCCAAAGAAAAAGTATTTTCAGTTATTTGTTACAGAAATATGTGACATATGTTTAAGATAACTTGGTAATTTTTCCCACACTTGGCTTTTATTTTCCTTTTTATTGTCCGCTATTCCATTTTAAATGAATTTTAACATTTTGGTTTGTTTCTCAATTTATGTCCTTTCTGAGGTAACAATAATTTCGGTGTTAACACCTAGTTTTATCGTTCATAAATATGTATAAACATGATTTTGAGTTCATTTAATTGAAAATTTTGAAAAATTTTACTAGAATTGGGTAGTCAGTATATAAGACTAGGGCTGTTCTTTATTATCAGAGAGCACTAGATTCTAATACAACTACTGCTTTACTAGTATTTTTAATGGTAACCAAGTGTTTATGATAAAATTTTTTTAAAAATCCGAAAGAATTTAACCTCTTCCCACACTTAAGATCTTGCAATGCCCTCATTTGCAAGAAATCAGTAACAATTTAAATTATTGAGGGTGATTTGTGTGAAAATGATTAAATTTTACCAAAGTTTCCAAATATATTGGCGTTTGTTTGCTGAATGATAAATGGTGCACATTATTTGTTCATTCCGTCTTGTTGTTATTTCACATATATTTTGCATCTTGTCGTCAAAATTAGTTGCTTTTGCTGAACTTAATGCCAGTCTTTGAAAATGCGTTGTTTTACCTTGTTGTGTACATAAGAGAAACTGCAAACATATATACATATTTTTGAAGTTTGGTATATTACCCCACATTCAAAAATTATTAAAATCTAAGAATAAAAGTTATAAAATTATAACAACTATTACAATATTAACATAAGTATTAAACGTATCAACATTACAAATTACAAAATAAATAAAACTAAGTAGACTAGGGATGATACTGATACCAGTAGGGGTTCCATGCATAACCATAGGTGCTATAAAATGCTTCGGCTGGGTTATACGTAGGATACGGTGGTTGAATCTCTATAGACCAGGGAGGGAATATGGGCTTTGTAGTAGGAATATAGTTTCTACCTATATGTTGGCAATAAGCTATGATTTGGTTTTGATGAACTTGCCAATCTTCAAATGCTCTATGTCTAGTATTTTCGTACTCCTGTGAAGCTATAAATCTTTGCATTTCTTGCATTTCATTTCCCCCTCCTACATTACCTTGCTGTTGGTTTCTCTCAACCTGTGGATGTCTACCATGGTATTGTAATGCGGCGTTATTTCGCCTCTTCAAAACTTTCGCACAATGGTATACATTTAAACCTATTGTATCGCGGGGTTCTGGTTCTTCGAATAATAATCCCCCCCGACTTATATCCACACCGAGATATTCAGCAATCAAAGTAATAAATATACCACCTCCTATTATGCTATGCGGTCTCATCCCCCTAACCATAGCTGATAAATAATAACCCACACAATAAGGTATACTTACAGCGCTTTGTGGGTCTCGAATACACATATGGTAAAACAAATCCTGTTCATTTACCTTTTTCTTGTTCTTACCTCTTTGTGTAATCGAATTAGCTAAAAACCTATGAATTACTCTTAATTCAGCTCTATCTATATCCAAATAAGAGTAATTTCCCCCTTTGAATCGGTGATGGCTTGTCATTTGACTCCATACACCATGCGTATCAAAATTTTCGTCTATCTTTCTACCATTTAGTATCAACCCTCTACAATCGGCAGATGCTAACTCCTCAGGCGTATATATACGTAAAGCCTGAGCCATGTCTAGTAAAGACATGTGGCACATCGAACCTCCTAACAAAAATCTAATAAAAGATCGATCGGTTAAACTATCTACCCGATCATTTAATTCTATACTACACAACAATTCTTCACACCATACTTTATATACAGGTCTACGCATGGTGAATAAACGTACCCAGTCGTTAAAAGTAGAATTACCATACCTCTGTGCAAGTAATTCCCTAATTGGCCCAGCCAATTCTACAGCTTCTAATGGTCTCCATTCTATGACCCTAGGTACCTCAACAACTTTAGAATGAAGAGTATGCAAACCCCTTTGGTATTTTAGATAATCTATCCAAAGTCTGTCAAATCTCAGGTTCGGGTGCAAATCTTCCAAGTGCATATCAGAAAATGTCATGACTGGATGAGGTATATCTTGTTTGTAGTAGTTATCCACCTCCTGTTGTTCTGCATTCTCAGCAGGAGCATTGCGAGCTTGGGATGAAGATTCACCCCTTTCAGTCTGCAAAACACATCAAACACAATTTTTGTGCATCCAAATATGCATTAGTGTCAGCAAAATCATCAATCAAAATAATTACAATGACATGATCAATTTATATCAAACTTAAGCTCATTTTCATATTTTCATCAAATCTACACTTTTTCAAATAAGCATATACGAAAATGTTCGCCAAGTTCATAAGCATTCAACTCAAATAACATGTCAAAATAATCATTACTAGCAATTAAACAAGTTTCAAATGACATTATCTCTCAAAAATCAAGTTCATGAATTTTAGACTTGAAAAAGTCCACTTTAATTCTCAAAATCATGTTTAGGCTCAAAGTTTGGATCATTTAACTACCTAAACATGTTACACTACTTAATTTAGCAACAATTCATGACAAAAATCGGCCATAACCTGTTTATATCAAAAAGCCCCAAATTGCTCAAGAACACAAACCCTAGATTATTCAAAATTTGAAGTTTAAGGCTTCTAATCATGTTAAATAGCATCAATCTAGGTTATACAAGCATAATACATAAACAATTTAAGCATAATTACACTAGAAAGCATCAAAATCGAATTGGGGAAAAAATTGCTCAAGAACACTAATTTTCGGATGAAATGGTGTTTAGGTGTAGAAATTTACCGTTTTTCTTGAGTAATTCCTTGATAGCATCCTTCTCAACATGATTTTAGTAAAAGATTTGATGATTAACGGTGAAAAATTGTGAATTTGGGAGGTCTATTTCGGGTTTTTTCGGGTTATTTTCGCAGTATTTTTGTTTTTGTGGTGTGCAACTGAGCTGTTCTTGCGTTTTATTTTTTTCCTGTAATTCGGTCCCTCCGCGAGTCGCGGTGTTTGACCCTTCAAACTCCGCGAGTCGCGGAGTTTGTATTTTTTTTATATCTTATACTAATTAAAACAATTAAGTAATTAATTTTAAAATTTTGTTTCCCTTGTTATTTAGGACGAGGTCGTTTCGGATCGATGTCCTAGTCCGTCCCTCGACAAAATTTTAAAATTTGTCTTTTTGTAGCGATTGTTTTAAAAGCTAAGATTTTTGGGTTTTTTTTTTTTTAGTTTTTTAATGTTTTTGGCATACTTTAATTCAATAAGATTAAAAATAATGATAATAAAAGTTCTCGTCCCTCCCTCGGGTAAAGCAATTTCGGTTCAACGACCTAGTCTTCAACTTACGACGAATTTTTAAAAATCATATTTTTAACTTAATGAGATAAAGTAAATTTTTGTTTTTAAATTCACACAATTTAAATATAAAATTCAAAATTAATATTAAAAATTCTCACCAAATTTATATTAATTTTTCAAATATTTACAATTTTAAATATATTGATTTTACAAAGTTTACAATATTAATTTAAGATTTATATATTAATTTTAAAAACATGGTAAAAATAAAATTAAAAATCTTTTTGGCTTTTTATCCAACTTTAATCAATCAAATATTATCAAAAATATGCGCCCCTCTTTTCGGTAAAGTAATTTCGGTTTCAAGACCTAATTTAACTCATGACGAATTTTTGAAATATTTTGGGTTGATTGATTAAAGATATTTATACCTTAAGAATAAACGTTAAATTTCGCAGTGATGTAATAAATTTTTGAATGATATCAATAATTTCGGTCGCCAAACCTAATTTTATTCAATACCAATTTAATACTTTATAGCGAACAAATTAGCGTTTATTATCAAAAGGTTAAAAATAAAAATAAAAATAAAAAAACTGTACAAACATACCAGTGAAATAGATTTCTTAGTTATATGATCTATCCCATTCATAAGATAGTCGGTTTAATTGGTTTTCCATGGCTACATAGGCGTAACCTCGAGCATTCAGTGTTTTTTCTTCTAAACATATGAAGGGTCCGTCTCTGCATACAGTAACAAATTCGGTGTTTGAATGGGTTTGATTATTTGAACATTTACCTCCATGTGACCATTTTCCGCATTTGTGACATCTTTCTAGGTGTCGTGCTCTTCTTTTCGCTGCGGATTTTGATTTTCCTTTACCAAATTGTAACTTATTATCTTCGCATCTGGATTTTTTTCTTACTCCATCCAATCTTTCTCTGATTACTGATACTATTTCACTTGGTAGTGTGTCATTATTACGTTTAGTGATCAAAGCGTGTAGCATTAGACCATGGTTTAGTTCACAGGCAGTCTTCATTTCCTAAAAAAAATAAAAATTCAGAATGGGGGGAGAAGACTAGTTCTTTAGGGTCTGCTAGGGAAAGACCATTCGGGTTCCATTTTCGAGAACTACACGAAAACAGACAATCTAACTCTAACAGAAATACATATTATCCTTTAAAGACTTGATTCTCCCCACACTTAGTTAGCTGTGTTATCGAAATTGTGATTAACTTCGTTGTCAACTTCCATCGGACCATGTATGTAATGTTTAACTCTGTGACCATTAACTTTAAATTCAATCCCATTTGAATTTATTAATTCTATCGTTCCGTATGGGAAAACTCTTTTGACTATGAATGGTCCAGACCATCTTGATTTCAATTTTCTAGGAAATAGCTTGAATCGTGAATTGAAAAGAAGAACTCTGTCTCCTTCTTTAAATTCTTTTGAACTTCTGATTCTTTTATCATGCCATTTCTTCGTTCTTTCTTTATAGATTAACGAATTTTCGTATGCTTCATGTCTTAATTCTTCTAATTCGTTTAGTTGACTTAATCGTAGACGTCCGACTTCATGTAAATCAAGATTACATGTCTTCAAAGCCCAAAATGCTTTGTGTTCAATTTCTACTGGAAGATGACATGCTTTTCCATAAACAAGTCTAAAAGGTGTGGTTCCAATTGGAGTTTTGTAGGCTGTTCTAAAAGCCCAGAGTGCATCCTCCAATTTAATGGACCATTCCTTCATATTTGATCCTACGGTTTTTTCTAGAATACGTTTTAAAGCTCGGTTGGTATTTTCAACTTGTCCACTTGTTTGTGGATGATATGCAGTGGATATTTTATGAGTTACTCCATATCTTTTAAGAACTTTCTCAAGTTGATTATTACAGAAATGAGTACCCCGATCTGTTATTAAAGCTTTTGGTGTACCAAACCTTGCAAAAAGACGTTTTAAAAAGTTGACTACAACTCGTGCATCGTTAGTTGGTAGAGCTTGTGCTTCCGCCCATTTAGATACATAATCAATGGCTACGAGAATATAGAGATTATTATGAGATTTTGGAAATGGACCCATAAAGTCAATACCCCAAATGTCAAATACTTCACATACTTGGATGACATTTTGTGGCATTTCATCACGTTGACTTATTTTTCCGGCCCTTTGACAAGCATCACAGGATTTGCAAAGAAGGTGTGCGTCTTTGTAAATTGTAGGCCAATAGAATCCAGCATCATAAACTTTTCTTGCTGTTAGTTGAGGCCCATAATGCCCTCCTGTTGGTCCTGTGTGACAATGGTTTAAAATTTTACTAGCTTCATTTCCAAATACACATCGGCGTATTATTCCATCGGGACAACTTTTAAACAGATGTGGATCTTCCCAAAAATAGTGTTTTATATCACTGAAGAATTTCTTTCGTTTTTGGTACGATAATCCTTTTTCAAGGAATCCACATACTAAATAGTTTGCATAGTCTGCAAACCATGGGATTTCATTATAATCTATCTTCAATAGATATTCATCAGGAAAGTTGTCTTGTATGGCCGATTCATTTAGAACTTCTAATTCGGGATTTTCAAGACGAGAAAGATGATCAGCGGCGAGATTTTCTGCTCCTCTTTTATCTCGGATTTCAATATCAAACTCTTGTAAGAGTAAGATCCAACAGATTAATCTTGGTTTAGCATCTTGTTTTGAAAATAGGTATCTAAGAGCAGAATGGTCGGTATAGACCACCGTTTTTGCTAGAACGAGATATGATCGAAATTTGTCAAAAGCAAAGACAATAGCAAGGAGTTCTTTTTCAGTAGTTGTATAGTTCGTTTGTGCTCCTTGTAACGTCTTACTAGCATAATATATAGGTTGAAATCATTTTTCAGTCCTTTGTCCTAAAACGGCTCCCATTGCAAAATCACTTGCATTGCACATCAGTTCAAATGGTAGATTCCAATTTGGTATTATCATGATCGGCGCATTAGTGAGTTTCTTTTTAAGAATATTAAAAGATTTGATACATTCATCTGAAAAGATGAATGGAGCATCTTTTTCTAAGAGTTTATTCATAGGAGTGGCAATTTTAGAAAAATCTTTTATGAAACGTCGGTAAAAACCGGCATGCCCTAGAAAACTCCTAACTCCTCTAACATTGGTGGGATGTGGAAGTTTAGCAATTACATCTACTTTAGCTCTATCCACTCAATTCCTTCTTTTGAAATTTTATGTCCAAGAACGATGCCCTCTTTAACCATGAAATGGCATTTCTCCCAATTAAGTACTAGATTTGATTGTTCGCATCTAATAAGAATTTGTTCCAGATTAACTATACATGATTCAAATGTATCACTGAAGACTGAAAAGTCATCCATGAAAACTTCCATGCATTCTTCTATCATGTCGTGAAAAATTGCCATCATACACCTTTGAAAGGTTGCAGGGGCGTTACAAAGTCTAAATGGCATGCGTTTGTAAGCAAAAGTACCATAAGGGCACGTGAATGTGGTTTTCTCTTGATCTTCGGGTGCTATTGGAATTTGAAAATATCCGGAAAATCCATCTAGAAAACAATAGTAACTATTTCCGGCTAATCTTTTCAACATTTGATCTATGAAAGGTAAGGGAAAGTGATCTTTTCTGGTGGCGTCATTTAATTTTCTATAATCAATACACACACGCCATCCTGTTACAGTCCTAGTAGGAATAAGCTCATTTTTCTCATTTGTAATGACAGTCATGCCACCCTTCTTAGGCACGCATTGAACTGGGCTTACCCATGGACTATCAGAGATTGGATAAATTAGACCTGCATCTAGCAGTTTAATAATCTCTTTCTTAACTACATCTTGCATATTAGGATTTAGTCTTCGTTGGCGTTGCACATACGTTTTATGACCTTCTTCCATAAGGATTTTATGTGTGCAATACGAAGGACTTATTCCTTTAATATCATGAATCTTCCATGCAATGGCTGGTTTATGAGCTTTCAACACAGAAATGAGTTGTGATTTCTCATTTTCAGTAAGAGAAGACGATATTATTACAGGTAATTAAGATTCACCATGTAAATAAGCGTATTCCAAATGGTTTGGAAGTGGCTTTAACTCTAATTTCGGAGGTTCTTCTATCGATGATTTGTATCGATATCTGTCTTCTTGTTTTAGCATTTGAATTTCTTCTGTTGTTGGTTCATATCCATTAGCTATAAGTGTAGCTAACATTTCAGCTTCATCAATTGGTTCATTACCTTCTCCTAAAGAACATTCTCCTGTTCCTTGTAATTCTGGAAATTCTTCTAATAATTCTGCATGTGCATCTATAGTTTGAATATAATAACATGTATCATCTGCAGATTGTGGTTGCTGCATTGCTCTATCAACTGAAAAGGTAACACTCTCATCCTCTATACTTAGGGTCAATTTCTTACCAAACACGTCTATCATTGCTTTAGCCGTGTTTAAGAATGGTCTTCCTAATATGAGAGGAACTTGAGAATCTTCTTCCATGTCCAGAACAACAAAATCTACTGGAAATACTAAAGTACCAACTTTAACTAGCATGTTCTTCATTATCCCTCTAGGATATTTTATTGATCTATCGGCTAGTTGTATGCTTATTCTTGTTGGTTTTAATTCTCCAAGGTCTAGTTTAGCGTATAGTGAATACGGCATTAAATTTATACTAGCACCTAAGTCTGCCAATGCTTCTATTGAACTAAGACTACCCAGAAAACATGGAATTGTGAAACTTCCTGGATCAGATAATTTTTCTGGTATCTTATTCAACAGCACTGCTGAACAATTAGCATTCATGGTAACAGCCGAGAGTTCTTCCATTTTCTTTCTATTTGAGATTAGATCTTTCTAGAATTTAGCATATCTAGGCATTCCTGAAATCACATCAATGAAAGGAAGATTTACATTTATCTGTTTAAACATATCCAAGAATTTGGATTGCTCGGCTTCAAGTTTCTCTTTCTTCATTTTACTCGGGTAAGGAAGTGGTGGTTGGTATGGTTTAACATAAGGTTTAGCCTTAACTGTGTTATTTTCATTAACCTTCTCAACTACCAGTTCTTTTTCCTTATCTTAATCAGGTTGTGGTTCTTGTGGAGTAGGAATAGCTTCATCAGAAGTTACAGGTATTTCAGGTGGTTTAAGTGTTGTACCACTTCTTGTGGTAATAGCTTTAGCTGTTTCATTCCGGGGGTTAGTATTTGTATCACTAGGTAGACTTCCCGGTTTTCTTTCACCTATTAACCTTGCTAGGTTACTTACTTCTTGTTCCAGATTTTGAATAGAAGCTTGTTGATTTCTAAATGCTTGAGCATTTTGTTCATTAGTTTGTTTCTGAGATGTGAACAACTGCGTTTGAGTTTCAACTAGCTTCGTCATCATATTTTCTAAATTCGGCTTTTTATCATCGGTTTGTTGTGGTGGTTTGTTTTGAAAATTAGGTCTTTGCTGGTTGTAAGTATTATTGGATACTTGTTGATTTCTAGGACCTTGTTGGTTGTTGTATGGAATATTTCGGTTATAATTCTGGTTTTGATTGTAAATCGGTCTTGGCGGTTGATAATTATTCTGATAATTATTTCCAGGCCTTTGGTTTATGTATGAAATATTCTCTCTTTGTTCCATTGTTAATTCAATACTGAGACAATCTTTTATCAAATGTGATCCTCCACACTGCTCACAACTAATTCGTATTGAGTGAATATCTTTAGTCATCTTTTCCATTCGTCTCTTAACAGCATCTATCTTTGCGGAAATGGAATCTAAGTCATGGCTAGAATCGGCTCTAGCTGCTTTAGATGATCTAACGATATCTTTTTCTTGGTGCCACTCATGTGAGTGGGAAGCAGTGTTATCAATAATTTTGTAAGCATCAGTTTCGGTTTTCTTCATAATAGAACCACCAGCTGCTATATCTATGTCTTTCCTTGTAGTGATGTCGCATCCTTGGTAGAATATTTGTACTATTTGACAGGTGTCTAAACCATGTTGCGGACATCCTCTTAATAACTTTCCAAATCTTGTCCACGCCTCATATAGAGTTTCATTCGGCTTCTGTGTGAATGTAACAATTTCTCCTTGAAGTCTTACGGCTTTAGATGCAGGAAAGAATTGTTTAAGAAATTTTTCAACTAAAACGTCCCATGTATCAATCGCCCCTTCAGGTAACGATTCCAACCAATCTTTGGCTTCTCCCTTTAAAGTCCAGGGAAATAACATGAGATATATCTGTTCATCCTCCACTTCTCGGATTTTAAATAGTGTGCAGATCCTATTAAAGGTACGTAGATGTTCATTTGGATCTTCCTTCGGCTCACCACTAAATTGGCATTGATTAGTCACCATGTGTAGAATTTGTCCTTTGATTTCATAATCTGGCGCATTAATGTCTGGATGAGTAATTGCGTGACCTTGGCCAGTGCGTTTAGCTCTCATTCGGTCTTCCATACTTAATGGTTCTGTTACTTCCATAATTGAATTTGTTGAATCGGAATCACTAGAAGATTCTGATTTAATGGTTCGTTCCTCAACAATCTCTGTTTGAATGATTGGTGGTTCCGGAGGAAAGTTTAGTGGTTCAGGATCTATGAATCGTCCCTGAATATTCTCCGGATTCTCAATTGTGAGGTCGGGTTCAAAAAATGGATTATCAGAAATTTGAACTGGAGTACTTGGTCGACTGGATGACGATTCTAAAGAAAAATCAACGGCAGTAATATTTGCTAAATGTCTTGATCTAGTTACAGGTGGTGAACGTACAAAAGGTGGTGAACGTCTTGCTCGGTGCATTCACTGAATATCCTATTAGTTTTTAAAACGAAAGAAAAATTATAATAAGTTATCCAATCAATAGACTTTTCTGATTTTGCCCACGTTTCGAATAGCCAAAAGATGCAGCAGAGGGGCAGGATTCGTTTGGTCTCAATATAATGGAGGACTGTTTGGCTCCAATAACCCGGTCCACGTACAAATTCAACTATTACTACGAACCAGAAAAATTTGATGTCTATCAATTTAACCACTTAAAATAAATTTTCGTAATTTTAAGAAATTTAGATAAGAAGTAGAATAAAAATCTATGTCTTAAAACTAGAATAGCGAGAAATAAGAAAGAAAAAGAGTTCGTCGAAAAAGGTCGAAAAAGAAAAATGGTTGAAAAATAAAAGGTGACGGAAAAATAAAAGAAACTTATAACACTTAAAAACACTTGACTAACCTAACCTTATTACTACAACTAACTTAATATTATAATCGCAAATTGAGATTACTAATTGGAATGATAATTGATACATAGGTAAAAGTCGTCTAAAAATATTAAAGCTTACAGGAAAAACTATATCCCAAATGGAAATAACTTAAAAAGAAACTAAAACTTAAAAAGGCGTCGCAAAATTCTAAAGCACTTAAATCTTAGTCTAAAGAAAAAGCACTTAAGTGATTTTTCGGCAAAGCCTAAAAATCTAGAAATAAAAATAACTATGGCAAAAACTAAGTTTAAAACTAAATATGAGCTGAAAATACAAATATTACGCTAAAACAATTAAAAAGGGAAAAAATATAAAAATATACAAAAAGTTGTAAAAAGTACAATTTTTATAAAAATATTATTTTTATATTATTTATTTATTAAAACTATTAATTTTATATTTTATTTAAACTAATTTAACTAAATAAAACAAATAAATAAAAACTAAACTAAATAATATAATATAAATAAACTAATTAGGGTTTAAAATTAATTAAAATTAATAAAACCCGTAATTAATGCGAATTAGGGTTTCTGTGTACTCGTGTCAGGTCTGCTCCGCGAGTCGCGGTATTCGATGCTTCAAACTCCGCGAGTCGCGGGGTTTCAAAATTCAACTCAGGTACAGTTTTGAAATTCGACGCGTTTTTCTTTTTTATTTTTTTTATTTTATATTTTCTGTTTTATATTTTCTGTTTTAAAATCTAAAATATTTATATAATAAAAACTTATATTTTAAAAACTAGAATAAAAATAGAACTACTTTATAATTTTATAAATAAAAATCTTAAAACTAGATTTATATATATATTTTTTTTTCGGTTTTTTTTTAAATAAAAACAAAATACTTAAATAAAACTTATATTTTTATAAAATAAAAATAAAGAAACTTTATAAAACTTAAATATTTAACAAAATCTTAAAAATACTTATATTTTTGTTTTCTTTTTATATTTTCGAATAATTAAAAACGTTTTTTTTTTACAAAAACGTATTTTTATAAAAACGAATTTTAATAAAAGTAAACTAAAAATCTTTTTTTTTTAATTAGCGTTGCGCTTCCGGCTTTTAAGCTAAATTGTTCCCCGGCAGCGGCGCCAAAAATACTTGATGTTTTTGCGAGGTGTATATAAAATAGCTTTTAAATTTTAGCAGGAAATACTATTAAATACGATACAATTTTACACAAGATATTTATTTATTTAGAGAATGGATATACTTAAACCTTGCTACAACACTTATAGGCAGTGTACCTAATCGTACAGTAGTGTAGTTTTTAGTAAGTCCGGTTCGTTCCACAGGGAAAATCTTTAAACAAAGCTTAACGCTATATTAGTTTACTTTTATAAAAAATACAAATATATATAAGTAATATTATTATTATTATAAAGGGGGGTTTTTACCGTTTAATGACCGGTTTGTCGATTTTAAAACTTCAGTCGCAGTTAAAACCAAATGTAAAATAATAAATAAATACAAGACTTAATTTAAAGCGTAAAGTAAATAACGATAATGAAATTGCGAATAATAAAAGTGCGATAAAATAAACTTGCGATAATTAAAAAGTACGATAATTAAAAGTGCAATTAAATACAATAACAATAAAAATGCGATAATTAGAAGTGCAATTAAATATAAAATAAAGGAAATTAAATATGAAATAAAAGAATTATGCTTATTTAAACTTCCGTAATCATGATGTTTGACGTGTTGATTTTAGTTTTATGCTCATGGGTTAATTGTCCTTTGTCCTGGATTATTTAATATGTCCGTCTGGTTTTTGTCCATAACAGTCCATCAGTCATAAATATAAAGTGCGAGTGTCCTCGTCAAATTATCGTTATACCCGAAGTTAAATATTCCAACTAATTGGGGATTCGAATTGTAACAAGGTTTTAATACTTTGTTTAATGAATACACCAGGTTATCGACTGCGTGTAAACCAAGGTTTTACTACTTTGTTAACAATTACACCAATTACCCTTGAATGTAATTCACCCCTGTTTCAACAATTCTAGTGGCTATTAATCCATTCCCGTGTTCGGTTAAATGAACGATTATTTGTACATATAAATACCCCGCCCATCGTGTCCGATTGAGTGTATATGGTAATTTATAGGGACGCCCAATTGTAAATCTTTATATTAACATTAACAAACTATCATTTAGTTAAACAAATATAAAGCCCATTAATAGCCCATAGTCTAATTTCCACAAGTGTCGTTCTTTTGTCCAAACCCCAATTATGGTACAAAGCCCAATTACCCAATTTTAGTAATTAGCCCAACATCATGATTACTTCGTTTTAAATAAGCATAATAATAACTTAGCTACGAGACATTAAATTAAAAAGGTTGAACATAACTTACAATGATTAAAAATAGCGTAGCGTTATACGGACAGAATTTCGACTTACACCCTTACAACATTCGCTAACATACCCTTATTATTAGGATTTAAAATTAAAATTAAAATTAAAATATAAATTATATATATATTTACGTATAGATAGATGGATGGATATATATGTTATATTTTTACGATCAGAATGCGCGAGTTTTATAGGCAGTTTCTAAATTTGGGGCTCCGCGACTCGCGTAATTTTTGCACTGCAAACTCCGCAACTCGCGGAGTTTGCTTTTACAGCTCACACAAGTTTGGAGCCTTTCTTGCCGACGGTTTATAATATATTATATAATATATAAATAATTATAAGAATTATTTAAATATTATATTATATTTATGTGCATAGTTGACTTGTAATTTTTAGTCCGTTGCGTCGAGCGTTGAGAGTTGACTCATGTCCCGGTTCCGGATTTTCGAACGTCCTTGCGTACAATTTAATATCTTGTACTTTGCGTTTTGAATCTTGTACTCTTGTAATTTCGAGACGTTTCTTATCAATAATTGGAACCTCTTTGATTGTATTTTGTACTTTTGAGCTTTTAGGTCGTTTGCGTCTTCAATTCGTCGAATCTGTCTTTTGTCTTTACATTTTATTATTTAAACGAATATCACTTTTAAATAGAACAATTGCAACTAAAAGCTTGTCTTTCTTGGGGAATAATGCTATGAAATATATATTCGTTTTTAGCATTATCAACATGTATCAGAACATTACTCTCTATGATGGCGGGATATCCAAACATTGGCCCCGCCCAGGTTCTCACCCCTGTTCCACGCAACATCTCCAAGGTTAGTTTCTTGAAAGTCGTTTGTTCATTGTGACACACGCATTGTTATGACATGTTTTTGTATTTTTCTTCTTTTTAGAGATATCGTTTGCGACGTATCTCAAGACGGAGAAATTGGCGCACGTAGCTGCTT
This sequence comes from Rutidosis leptorrhynchoides, assembly GCF_046630445.1. Classification (NCBI taxonomy): domain Eukaryota; kingdom Viridiplantae; phylum Streptophyta; class Magnoliopsida; order Asterales; family Asteraceae; genus Rutidosis; species Rutidosis leptorrhynchoides. The sequence continues at coordinate 173,490,411 of NC_092339.1, forward strand.
CCTATGCTCCATTGCGCAAAACTTCTGGGCTCGCTCGCTCATCTGGCGTGCCCCATAGCTCTTTACGTACGCGCGAGTCAGCTGAAGCGGGGTCGTCTAATCGCCACCCGTTTTACATTGGTAAGCAAAAATTGACACCCAAGGAATTCGACATGTTTGCGCCTTTTGTTCCTCATTTTATTTATACCTCATCATCGTCTTCAAAGCACAGAATGCATGGTAAAATTTAGATTGCGCTTTTGGTTTCTTTATCGTGGCTTTCTAATTTAATATGTTTTTGTCTTTTTTAGATGACGATGATGATGACGACAAGGAAGCAGTCCCATCGAATTCCGCCGATACTTCCCCTCAGGGCGAGCGCCAAACCAGTGGAGGTTCAAGTGATGATGCAGGCATAGATGCAACAGAAGAGGTGCGAGCGTTGCTAGAGGAAAATCAACGTCTTCGCGAAGTGTTGGAAAAGTCTAACTATGAAAGAGACGATTTGCAGCTCAAGTTAGGGGTCTCTCTTTCGAAGAAGACGCAACTGGAGGTGGATATGAGCAAATTAATAGACCGCCATTACGCTCTCGTCCAAGACAAAGGGAATCCAGAGCGCGAGTTTAAGCATTTAAAGGTTGGACTCCCTCACATTGTCAGTAACGCGCTCATTTGTGAGGCAGTCAATATAACGACCCTCATTTTTCCATTCTATATTCCTCATTTTTCCATTCTATACTTTTCCTTATTAAATGCCCAGCAAAATAATTAACCTTAATAATTAAACTTTAATCGATAATTGTTAAGCATTAATAATTATAAAATATAATAATTAACTTTGTACATTAAGAGACAAGTTAATAAAAATAATAAGTTAATAAACTTTTGTGAATAAATAAATAACTTTAAAACTTGTGTATTAAAAATAATTAAACTTGGATAATTAAGGAACCATTTAAGCTAAATTAAAGTGCAAGGTTTAAAGTGAAAAATGTTAAACCGTAACCCTAAAACCCTAGCCGATTTTTAGAGAGTAAAATTACCCTATTACCCCTCAAAATTTTCGGCCAAGACACCCTCCTATGACCCCTTTTCCAAGCCAACTTGTTCCCTAAGTAATTCCTTATTAAACCCTAATTCTAAAATAATCCTATCCTCCCTATAAATAGAGACCTAGGGTAACCCATTCTATGTACCAAATCACAATTACAACTCTCTCCCAAATCTCTCCCTCTCTCTCTTATTTTCAGCCCAAAACCGAAAATACCACCACCCCCCATCGAAATCCCCACCAATCTATAAGGTGATCTTCAAGTGTTCTTCGTGAATCTTCAAGGTGTTCTTCAAGTTTCTCAAGGCTTTAATCTTCAATCTTCATCGTGTTCATCTTTTCTTCGTTAGTTATCTTCGAATCTTCAAAGGTATAACATAAACCCTAAACTATTTACATAAACTTTGATCTTTGTTAATTCATATTCATATTATAAACTTGTTATACATAAGTAAATACATAAACACCTAGATCTATACATGTAAAATATATATATATATATATATATATATATATATATATATATATATATATATATATATATATATATATATATATATATATATATATATATATATATATATATATATATATATATATGCATGTTGACTAGAAGGAAAAAAAAGGGGAAAGGAAACTTTGATCTTAAAACCCTAGGTTATTACATGGAAGATTTGTTATGGTTAATTAAGGAAACAAAATAAACCTACATATATATACATATATATATATATATATATACATATATATATATATACATATATATATATATATATATATATACATATATATATACATATATATATATATACATATCGACACATATACATATATACATGTAAAAAATATATTTTTTATATACATATATATATATATATATATATATATATATATATATATATATATATATATACACGAAAATACATACATATGCATATTAAAACCTTAAACCCTAATTACACCTAAACTATACTACATTAAACAAAACCCTAATTCTTAAACCCTAATTATTTAAAACTACTTTAATTATTAAAACTCTAATCATTACCTAATCATTGCTACATTAAATAAAACCCTAATTTATTAAACCCTAAATTATTAAACCCTAGGACATTAATTACTAAACCCTAGTTATTAATTACTACTTTAATTAACTAACCCTAATTAATGAAACCCTAATACTACTTATACTATTAATAAACATGTATACATTATTACTATTACTAGCACCTATAACCTACTACTTATATTGTAGCACATAAAAATATTTTGGGATATGTATTAGAGATGTATAGATCTTCGAACTTTCTTGACGAATGGTTTCTACGAAACTCTAGGCGGAAGGGTTTGGATTTCTGATTTAAAGGGTCCTATAGCTCAAGCCCCTAGACCTGAAATGGCCATTCGAAGAGAAAGGGGTGATTGGAAGCTTATCTAATACGGCAAGTATCCTAAAATGGAAAAGACTCTTAAAAGTAGAAACTTTCTAATTATAGAAACTTACTAAAATAAGGAACCTACTAAAAGTGGAAACTTTCTAAAAATAGAAACTTACTAGGAAAGGAAACTTAGTAAAACGAACTATACTTAAAACACTGTCATACTTAAACATCTACTTAAACTTGGACAAAACACTTAACTACTCTTAAATGTCATAAGTTAACTTTTCTGATCACTCGTCCAACTCTCTATTTCGAGGAATAACTAGCTCTCTCTACTTACTAAGGTGAATTCATAGCCCCACTTACTATTGCGCAATTTATTTACTTTTACTTTTCTTGGGGTGAGACACATGCTGTTTTTACATTTTACAATTTAGACACAAGTACCAACTGCTAAAACTATGCTATACCCGGCTATGTCCGACTAAGTCCCTACAGTGATATTTTTAATTTCTGCTTGCATGCTTAATTATTAGGGGTAGGCCTATCGGGAGTAACGTCCCCGATACATTTGACTAAGTCTTTGTATTACTTAATAATGAAATTAAACCGACAAGTATAAACGATAACTTGTCTTGGGGCAAACTTGAACGTTTAGTCTAAATATCACGCATTGGCATAACTTTTTGATCCTACGGGAGATCAAATTTATAAACTAAATCTTGTGGTCTAAAACAACTGTCAAACTTTTGTTAAAGCTATGAACTTCACTCAACCTTTTTGGTTGACATTTTAGCATGTTTTGTCTCAGGTGCTGTTTGATTCAAGCTTTCTTATCTACTGCTTATGTGATGCTACTTGGACATAGGATCAAGAGATATCGCATTTATTACTATTGCATTTAAACATTTACTTATTCCTTTGTAACGACATTTCATTTTCCGTTGCGTACTCATTAAAGTTAATTTTCTCATTTAGTTTTATTCTCGTTTATTATAATATGTTGGTATATTTTGATATTAAGTCACATTTTGCCCAGGCCCATAACTGGGGGTGTGATAGATTGGTATCAGAGCATAACCAGGCTGTTATAGAGAACCAGGATTGCATTTTTATGTGTGCCTTATTTGTTAGCTAGGGTGCCTTAGCAATCTAGGAAACTATAACCTTTCCTGCCTTAGACTTTAAAGCACTTAGGATTGCCCTATAATCTTAACATTTATGCTTTCCTAATCTTGACTAAAAGATTCTAATCAAAGTCTCTTTTCTAATGATAGGATGTCAAGCTCAAGCGTTAACAAGTCCAACAAGGCAACTCACAACCCTACTACCGAAGTAGGTGTTAGACACTCTGTAACATCAAGACCTGTTCGAAGTCCTTCTTACAGTCCTGCTTCACCAAACTATAGCCCAAATACTCTGCGAAATTCACAAAGGTCTCCTCAATATTATCCAACTTCGAGAATCGAGGATAAAGGAAAACGTCATGAAGAAGCCGGTCCATCAAGGAAGAGAGCCCGATATCCTTTTTATGATGGTCCTAAGTATGAAATCATGGGCCTACGAAATGATATAGAAAGAAACATTGGAGGTCTGCTTCACCACATGGCAAGAGTGGAGCTTCGAATGGAGAAACTTATGAAAGAAAACGTCGAACTAAGAAAAGAGTTAATGCTGCTAAGGTGTGAGGAAGAACGTAAAACTCGTTGGGGGAAGCAATCACTTGCTCAACTCCAGGAGGATGTTGACTTCCTAATGAAAATGGAGAGAAGCCGAGTCGACAAACAACTTGCCTTAAGGGAAAACGACACCAACACCGTTAACAGTCGTGTTACCAACCTTTATGTCAATCTCGAGTACCTCTACGAAAAGCAAAAAGGAAAGAATGAGCGATATGATAAGTTTATCAAAGAGTCCATCGAATCTCAAACCGAAAGGCTAGAGAAACTTGTGAAGGATAACATGGAAAAAGTGATGAAGCAGTTTGAGGACGAGAAGAAGAAATATGAAGACTATTTCAATCTTAATATTCTTTAGTTATCTTTCCTATTTTTCCATCTATGTAAAGGCTATGCCTTAAAACTATTTCTATTTTCGAATCATGTACTAAAAGGCTTATTTAATGCCTCGTTCCTTAATAATATAAAGTGTTTTATATATATCATGTGATATCAATACTTTATCTTATTCATACTTGTAATTGCTCAACCCTATAATTTGTTAACTTATCCGACTTATGTTCACTTATGTAGCGACATCATGGTTTGTCCAGCTGCACCTACTATTAACAATATTGTTTTGACTACCGAGCAATTCCAACAGTTACTCACTGCCGCACAAGGCAATGCTCAAGCCAATAATGTCAATCCTCAACCTAAACCTTGTTCCTACAAGGATTTTTCAAACTGTAATCCTCCCGCGTTCAAAGGAAATGAAGAAGCTGTCGAACTAGTTCGCTGGTTCGAGAAGATGGAGTCTATTTTCCGTATTTGCAACTGTGGTGATAACGATCGAGTAAAGTATGCCACTAGATCACTGGGTGGTAATTCTTTAACTTGGTGGTCTGCTCATGCCAAGTCCGTGGGAATTGATAATGCTAATGCAATTCCATGGGACGAACTCAAAAGCATGATGGTCAATAAATTCTGCCCGATGAGTCAAGTTCAGAAACTTGAAGCTGAGTTCTGGGAACTCAAGGTTAAGGGTAATGATATTGAGAACTACACCAATCGTTATATGGAACTTTCTACTCTATGTCCTGAGATGTTTCCTACTGAAGCTAGAAGAATTGAGCGGTATATTGAAGGTCTTCTCGAGGATGTTCAAGGGAATGTTATTGCTGCCGAGAAGGTTACTCTGGAAGCTGTGATTCTTATGGAACAAAATCTGATCTTGGCCAAGAGAAGAAGAGCGTCGGCTAATAAGCAGGTTGAAACCAAGGGTAATGATGGTAAGAGGAAGTTTGAGCCATCTTAAGGTTCTACTCAGAATGTTAGTAAGAAGCCCGCGGATGGTACAAAGTCGAATTATAAGGGTTCCTATCCTTTCTGTATTCGTTGTGAGAGGCATCACCCGGGTCAGTGTACTGCTGTTTGTTCATTGTGTAAGAAAGTGGGACACGTTGCTAAGACGTGTAAGACTCCTCCAAGGGATAAGGCTATTGTTCCAACTAAAGCTCCTCCAACCTATTATACTTGTGGAGAGAAGGGACACATTAGTCCTAATTGTCCTAAGAAGAAGGATAATCCCGCTACTGGAGCTAATACTACTGCTGCGAAGGATCGTGCGTTTGTTATTACTACTGCTGAAGCTCGAGATGAGGATGAGGTCATCACGGGTACGTATCTTGTCAATAATTGTTATGCAACTATTTTATTCAATACTGGTGCCGACAGAAGTTATGTGTCTAGTGATTTTTGTACCCTATTTACTGAAAAGCCTCAACCCTTAGAAACTAAAAGATTAGTAGAAGTAGCCAATGAAAAAGTCATGCAAGTCGATAAAATCTATAAAAACTGCAACTTAATCTTAGCCGATAAGGAATTTAAGATAGACCTTTTGCCGGTCGAGCTCGGAAGTTTTGACGTCGTAGTTGGAATGGATTGGTTACGTCCATTACATGCTGCTATCATGTGTTACGATAAAACTGTTAATGTTCCATTGGGAAATGGAGAGACTCTCATCATCCAAGGTGAAAAGAGTGGTTCTAATCTCAACATCATCTCCTGTATTAAAACTCGCAAATACCTTATGAAAGGTTATCCAGCTATTCTAGACCACGTTAAGATGATTGAATCGAAAGAGAAGCGTATTGAAGATGTACTAGTGGTTAAAGACTTTCCTGATGTATTTCCCAAAGATCTTCCTGGTCTTCCACCTCCTCGACAAGTTGAATTTCAAATTGATTTAACTCCCGGTGCTGCTCCTATTGCTAAAGCTCCGTATCGTTTAGCGCCCTCCGAGATGAAGGAATTATCTAACCAGCTCTAAGAACTATTGGATAAAGGTATTATTCTTCCAAGCTTGTCCCCGTGGGGAGCTCCTATTCTGTTTGTTAAGAAGAAGGATGGTACGTTAAGGATGTGTATTGATTATCGTGAACTTAACAAGCTTACTATCAAGAACCGTTATCTGTTGCCACGTATCGATGATCTATTTGACCAACTTCAAGGGTCAAGCATGTATTCAAAGATTGATTTAAGATCTGGTTATCACCAACTCCAAGTCAAGGAATCCGATATTCCTAAGACTGCTTTTCGTACTCGATATGGACATTATGAATTATGTGTCATGCCTTTTGGATTGACCAATGCTCCTACTGTATTCATGGATCTTATGAATCATGTCTGCAAGCCTTACCTCGATAAATTCGTTATTATTTCCAGAAGATACGTCAACACCTCCAACTGCTTAAAATTTCGGGACGAAATTTATTTAAAGGGTAGGTATTGTAGTGACCCGAACTTTTCCATGTTTATATATATTAAATGAAATTGTTATTTACATGATTAAGTGTTTCCAACATGTTAAGCAATCAAACTTGTTAATTGAAATAGGTTTCATATAGACAATTGACCACCCAAGTTGACCAGCGATTCACGAATGTTAAAACTTGTAAGAACTATATGATGACATATATATGGATATATATATAGTTAACATGATAGTATGATAAGTAAGTATCTTACTAGGTATATTAACAATGAGTGATATACATAAAAATGAGTTTATTGAATTAAGAAACTCGAAACGATATATATAACGATTATCGTTATAACAACATCTTACTAAATACATATGAATCATATTAAGATATTTTTACACTATGTTTAAATATGATAATTGATATGTAATCATATCATTAAGTGTATTAACAATGAACTACATATGTATAAACAAGACTACTAACTTAAGGATTTCGAAACGAGGCATCTATGTAACGATTATCGTTGTAACGACATTTAAATCTATATATATCATATTAATATATATTAATACATCATAATATCATAATAATGTAATAATTTAACATCTCATTAGATATAATAAACAATGGGTTAACAACATTTAACAAGAATCGTTAACCTAAATGTTTCAAAACAACACTTACATGTAACAACTAACGATGACTTAACGACTCAGTTAAAATGTATATAAATGTAGTGTTTTAATATGTATTCATACACTTTTGAAAGACTTCAAAACACTTATCAAAGTACTTCTACTTAACAAAAATGCTTACAATTACATCCTCGTTCATTTTCATCAACAATTCTACTCGTATGCACCCGTATTCGTACTCGTACAATACCCAGCTTCTAAATGTATTTAATATTGGTATATACACTCCAATGATCAGCTCTTAGCAGCCCTTTTGAGTCACATAACACATGTGGGAACCATCATTTAACATCTAGCAAGAAATATCTAACAAAACAACAAACTAATGGAGCCTTTATGGATGCTTAAGTTCATGTAAACTAGGAGACTCACAAACACATTTTCATTTCAATTTTCTTGAATTAAATTACTCTCTATCAAGTGTTCTTACATTGTTCTAAGTATTCTTCATCATCTTCATCAAAATCTAGCTCAATCTAGTTCATAAATCGATACATAAAGCAAGTTATAAAACAACTACTCAAGAACACACCAACAACACTTCCAAGTTTGCTAGCTTACATCCAATCTTGCAAATCCACTTTGAGTGATCATTCAACCTCAAGAAATCTTTCTTATTTATAGTAATATATCTTTTTAATACAAGGTAATATTCATATTCAAACTTTGATTCAATTTCGATAACTTTAACAATCTTATTTCGAGTGGAAATCTTACTTGAACTTGTTTTCATGTCATGATTCTACTTTAAGAACTTTCAAGCCATCCAAGAATTCTTTGAAGCTTGATCTATTTTTCTCATTTCTAGTAGGTTTATCCACAAAACTTGAGGTAGTAATGATGTTCATAACATCATTCGATTCATATATATAAAACTACCTTATTCGAAGGTTTAAACTTGAAATCACTAGAACATAGTTTAGTTAATTCTAAACTTGTTCGCAAATAAAAGTTAACCCTTCTAACTTGACTTTTAAAATCAACTAGACACATGTTCTATATCTATATGATATGCTAACTTAATGATTTAAAACCTGAAAACACGAAAAACACCGTAAAACCGGATATACGCCGTCGTAGTAACACCGCGGGCTGTTTTGGGTTAGTTAATTAAAAACTATGATAAACTTTGATTTAAAAGTTGTTCTTATGGAAAATTGATTTTTCTTATGAACATGAAACTATATCAAAAAATTATGGTTAAACTCAAAGTGGAAGTATGTTTTCCAAATTGGTCATCTAGACGTCGTTCTTTCGACTGAAATGACTACCTTTACAAAAATGACTTGTAACCTATATTTATAACTATAAACTTATAATTTTTCTATTTGGATTCATAAACTTAATTTCAATGTGAAACCATAGCAACTTGAATCACTCAAAACGGATTTAAAACGAAGATGTTATGGGTAAAACAAGATTGGATAATTTTGCTTGTTGTAGCTACGTGAAAATTGGTGACAAATCTATATTAATCATATCCTAGCTAACTTATTGTATTATACATGTATTCTAATATATTATGTAATTTTGGGATACCATAGACACGTATGCAAATGTTTTGACATATCATATCGACCCATGTATATATATTATTTGGAACAACCATAGACACTCTATATGCCGTAATGTTTGAGTTGGCTATACCGGGTTGAGGTTGATTCCAAAAATATATATACTTTGAGTTGTGATCTAGCCTGAGACGTGTATACACTGGGTTGTGGATTGATTCAAGATAATATATATCGATTTATTTCTGTACATCTAACTCTGGACAACTAGTTGTAGGTTACTAACGAGGACAGCTGACTTAATAAACTCAAATCATCAACGTAATAAAAAATGTTGTAAATATATTTTGAACATAATTTGATACATATGTACATATTTATTATAGGTTCGTGAATTGACCAGTGGCCAAGTCTTACTTCCCGACGAAGTAAAAATCTGTGAAAGTGAGTTATAGTCCCACTTTTAAAATCTAATATTTTTGGGATGAGAATACATGCAGTTTTATAAATGTTTTACAAAATAGACACAAGTACGTGAAACTACATTTTATGGTTGAATGATCGAAATCGAATATGCCCCTTTTAGCTTGGTAGCCTAAGAATTAGGGAACTGGCCCCTAATTGATGCGAATTCTAAAGGTAGATCTACGGGAACTAACAACCCCCATTCTGGAATTTGGAATGCTTTAGTACTTTGAGTTTATCATGTTCGATGGGTGTCCCAGAATGATGGGGATATTCTATATGCATCTTATTAATGTCGGTTACCAGGTGTTCACCATATGAATGATTTTTATCTCTATGTATGGGATGTATATTGAAATATGAAATCTTGTGGTTTATTATTACGATTTGATAAATATATAGGTTAAACCTATAACTCACCAACATTTTTGTTGACGTTTAAAACATATTTATTCTCAGGTGATTATTAAGAGCTTCCGCTGTTGCATGCTAATATGTGGACAAGATTTGGTGTCAGCATGCTTGTATAATATTGTTTAAAACTGCATTCAAGATTTACTTTGTTGTAATATATTAATATTGTAAACCAATATGTATTGGTAGTGTGTAAGTGTGATATTTTTAGATTATCATTTCTGGATAATCTAGGTGGTGTCTTTTTAACCTTGTCGATAAAATAAAGGTTATGGGTTGTTTTAAAAATGAATGCAGTCTTTGAAAAATGTCTCATATAGAGGTCAAAACCTCGCAACGAAATCTATTAATATGGAACGTTTATAATCAATATGAACGGGACATTTCAGTTGGTATCCGAGCGTTGGTCTTAGAGAACCAGAAATTTGCATTAGTGTGTCTTATCGAGTTTGTTAGGATACATTAGTGAGTCTGAACTTTGACCGTGTTTTCTTTAAAAAACGATTGCTTAACAGTTTTGTTGGAAACTATATATTATTAACATGTAAATATTATGTGATATATTAACCTCTTAATGTGTTTGATATTGTGTGATAGATGTCTACCTCTAGTACAAATCCCATCGACTCACCTAATAATAATGAAGAGTCGAATGTATTTTGGGAAGATTCACAAATTCCCGAAGAGGAATCGGAAGAGGAGGGACCGGAAGAGGAGGAACCGGAAGAAGAGGAACCGGAAGAAGAAGAGGTTCCGGAGGAAGAAATATTGATACCTACAGTAAATCGGTTAAATAAAAGAAAATCCTTGTAAAGACCCGTCCTAATCCATAAGAACGAATACAATAACATATGATTACATCGCGAGGTATTTGACCTCTATATGATACATTTTACAAACATTGCATTCGTTTTAAAAGACAAACTTTTATTACATCGAAATTTGACAGGCATGCATACCATTTCGTAATATCCATCTATAAATGATCTAATCTTTCATTTACTTTATCATAATCTTTACTGAACTCATCGACTTGAATGCAACGTCTTTTGAAATATGCCATGAATGATTCCAAGTAATATCTTTAAAATGAGCTAATGCACAGTGGAAGATTTCTTTAATACTTGAGAATAAACATGCTTTAAAGTGTCAACCAAAAGGTTGGTGAGTTCATTAGTTTATCATAATCATTCATTTCCATAATTTTAATAGACCACAAGAATTTCATTTCCATTTCTCATAAATATACGTCCCATGCATAGAGACAAATATCATTCATATGGATTGAACACATGGTAACCGACATTAACAAGATGCATATAAGAATATCCCCATCATTCCGGGACATCCATCGGACATGATATAAAAACTTGAAGTACTAAAGCATCCGCTACAACGGATGGGGTTTGTTGAGCCCAATAGATCTATCTTTAGGATTCGCGTCAATTAGTAGACTGGTTTACTAATTCTTAGGTTACCAAGCAAAAAGGGGCATATTCGGCTTCGATCATTCAACCATATAATGTAGTTTCGATTACTTGTGTCTATTTCATAAAACATTTATAAAAGCGCATGTATTCTCAGTCCCAAAAATATATATTGCAGCAAATGAAACTCACCATACTGTATTTCGTAGTAAAAAATGCATATAACGTCATTGAACAAGTGCAATGTTGGCCTCGAATTCACGAACCTAAATTAAGTATTAAGTATATATATTTATATGTGGGTCAATATTTGTCTTAACAAATTAGGTCAAGTCATAGTGTACCACAATCCTAATGCTCGAGACTAATATGCAAAAGTCAACAAAAGTCAATTTGACTCAAAATGATTTCCAAAATTTATACATAATTATTATATAGTTTAAATATCGTCGTATTATATTTTTAAAAGATCTATTAGAGTAAATAATATCATTCATTTATTAATAAATAAAATTTTATATAAAATATACTTTTATATATCTTAAGTAATAAAATTTATAAAGTTCATTATAAAAATAATATGATAGGTAGTATTAATGTAATTATGTTACACATAGTAAAACATCTTTGTATTACATATTTATTTGATAAAATAATATCGATAATACTAATAGTAAGTAAAAGTTATATTATTTTGTAATAATAATTATTATTATTCTATTAATAATAATAACAATATTTATATTTGCTAAAATAATATTATGATAAAATGGTAATTCATATTAATAAAAATAATAAAATTTTATATTAACAATGATATTCCTATTACATAATAATTTTATAAAATTGATAGTTTTAATATTAATAATACTTTTAATAATAATAGTGATAAAAATAATGAAAAATGATAATTCTATCTAAATCAATATCTTACAATAATTTAAATTTCATCATGATAATCATACTCATTATTTCCTAATCGGTTTGTTTAATAGCTTTTAATCATCTTTTATATTGCGTTCGTGTTAATGATAATAATAGTAATCATAATAATTAGGTGTTACTAATATTAATTTTTAATTATAATAATACAAATGATAATAGATATTATGATAATGATAATACTAATTATAACTTTAACGATAATAACGACAGTAATAATAACAATTTTTAATGATAATACTTTTTATTGATAATGATAATAATAATAATAATAATAATATAATAATAATAATAATAATAATAATAATAATAATAATAATAATAATAATAATAATTAGATAAAAACTATAACGATGATAATGACGATGATAATAATAATCATTTTTAATAATAATACCAAATTTCAAGTGACTATAACTTCAAATCCGTTCATCGAAATGAAAAGTTCTTAATTTTTCGCTAGCTTTCTAACGACATGCATATCTTATACCTTATCTCAACCTCATATGTAACTAATTCGAGATTCAACATAACCTATCTAATGGCAATATCAAAAGTACAAGCATGCATAATCCTATATACTCGAGCACTAGTCAGGGATACACTATTAATATATAAAAGTTAATTTATGAGTACTCACGTATCAATATTTAGATTCAATATTGCAGTAAAGGTACGTAGACGCAACAGAGATAATAAACACTAAATTGACCTCACGAGCATACCCATGAACCATACCCATCACCTCCATAGCTATAACCCATAATTTCCTTAGCCCTATCCTACTTGTAAAACTCGTTTTGAAAACACGCGAGCAGCACCTCGTCGTAGTATTTTATGTATAATACTTAATACTAATATTAATATAATAGGATTAATAATAATAATCTTTAATAATAATAATAAGATTAATAAAATAAATAAATAACTACGGAGTATATAGATTTTGAGAGATAGATAATCGAGCAAGCAGAGATCGAGTTCTATTTATAATCCATTTAGCTACCTACCCCTTAATGATAACTCATACGCACATATACATTCACTGACACTAGTTTTATGATTTTATATATGAATATATATTTATTTAATATATAATATATTTAATCTTTATAATTAATTAAATATTATATTATATTCTCGTGCATAGTTGATTTGAAATTTTAGCACCGATGAATTGTACGTTGACGCTCGACTTACATGGCGGTTCCAGTTTCTTGAACGCTTTTTCGTACGCTAAGAAAACTGGTACTTTATGTTTTGTGTAATGTACGTTTATCGATAACAAGACTCAAATCAATGAAAAATTATCCCACTCAAAGTATAACTTATTCATTTGAGTATTTTGGTCATTTGCTTCTATAAATCGACGTCTCTTTATTTACCAATATATATTATAATATTACTATTTTAAATCCAAAACGTTTTACGACTAAGTTAATATTATATTTTATCATTTTGTAAAATAATGATATTATTTATTTAAAAATAAAAACTTATATATTTTAGAAATAAAAAACTAATTATATTTCAATCGTTTAAATATTAGATATTATTATATCACCTTACATTTTACGCTCCAGTACATAATTTGATATGATTCATTTATGCGCCAACGTTTAATTTAACTTCTCAAACGTTCTAATTAACATATCTATAAATCAATCGAATCAATAAACAAGTGTTACAATCGTTTACTTAACTTAATGATATTCATTTTCTAAGATATCTATATTCCCCAATTTTTACTTTTACATTAAATAATATGAAGGTTAAATAGTTTATCTTATCAAAAGTCACGAGGCAATTATTGTAAGGCATGTATTGAAATTCAACAAGAATTTCTACCAATCTGTCTTGCTCTCGCTACTTGACACTTTGTCCTTACACGAAGATCACTTTACCATTTATTCCGAATATCGTTAAAAAGGAAAGGTTTCCTAAATCAAAGTGGACCTCTCAACAGAGACCCGTAATCATATCACAATGTATCTGATAATTCAATCATTTGATATTATCTTCTAATTATGTCGATAAGTATATTGAAACAATTACGTTCATGTAATGTATTATCCATTTAATACTTTGTTAACGTTCTCAAGTCATATCATAGACTTCATAACTTATTTTCATATCAATCAAACCATTTAATGTTTTATTAATATTTCTCATTTTAATATTCACACATATGTATATTCATACGTATCTATTTACACATAATTGTTCGTGAATCATCGAGAGTAGTCGAAGGGTAAATGAATACATGAACACAGTTTCAAAGTTTTTGAGATTTCAATAATACAGACTTTGCTTATCGTGTCGAAAACATTCAATCATTTAAAGATAAAGTTTAAATTTGGTAGGAAATTTTCGGGTTGTCACAGTACCTACCCGTTAAAGAAATTTCGTCCCGAAATTTGAGTGGGATCGTCATGACTGACAATAAGTATGTTTTCATGACGCATACGAGTCGGAAATTAGGGTTTTATTATCATTGAGTAATATAGACAAAACAATTTGACTTTGTGAGGAGTACAAGGGAAGTTATCAAGAAGAGTGAAATGAGTAAATGTAGATTCGTCATATCTTTTGGCGTAGATCGGATTGATTTCCGGAGTTCAAGAGATTTGGAGGAAATCTTCGTAATAAGATTTGATTCATCGGTGATTAAGGAAATTAGGATCCGCTTTAAATGCGATCATCTGTTTTGATTAATCTGTCGGATATTTTACTATAAATCCACCCCCTTCGTTTCCTTACAATTCACACCTTATATTCTTTCTCCTTTAATTCATACTTTGAATCATTCATCAATATGCTCCATCCAGTTCTGATTCTCGATATACTCCTAACACTCATATCTGTCATTCTTCTCTTTCAACTACCACCGGAAGAATCTATTTACTTCTACTATACTCTTGGTTTTATAGTGTTTTTAGTTCTCCCGTATCTTTATATTGCTATATGCATCGATATATATATGGTTTGTAATTTCTGGGTTGTTGTTGGGTTTTATATCTTCTCTTATATTTCGATGTCCCTGCTTCTGTCTCCCATAATCATTGTCATCTCCAGTTAATGCTTGCTTTTATTTGCTGCGATTTATATCCCAAATTCTATTTCGAAGTTTTGTCCTTTCGTTTCTTCTTCTTGCGATTAAGCACTGCTTGTAATGGTTCAGAAATCGCAGATATGAATTTCAGAATGAACATTGTTAATGTTCTAAGAAGGAAATTGTAATGGCGCGATTTTGATTTGTTAAATTACCAGAATTCGAGAGAAAAGATAGAACTATCAAGAAAATACGTTCTTGATATGTTTGGAGATGAGGTAGAATGTAAGAGTCGTGTAACATGGCACATGATGATGTTATGATCTGTGAATCATCACGTTCCATTTAAAAACTCAGCATGACTTACTGTAATATAATCACGTTGATTAAGTGTCATTATATTATACTAACTCATGCTTCAGTTCCCAACACTACTTCAATAGTATACGTATTTTAAATTCGAATTTTTTGGAATTTAAAAACTAAAATAGTTTCTTTTATGATGTAACATAGATAGCGTAAAGAGATAAATGATTTCGAATAACAATAGTTATGAAGATATCTTTAGAAACATTGAAGATATTTATAATGAAAGATATGATGATATCTTAGAATATCTAAGATCAGAGGATGATGAAGAATATTATTCACAAGGGTTTAGAGTCAGGAGTAAGGTATTTGATAATAATTTCAGTAGACATTGAATTATTTGGATTCTTTGAAGGCAGGTTTAGTCTTTGTGATTTGTCCACAACCTCCTTCATGGTTTTCTTAATCCGTTTTCCAGTTCCAAACCTTCCCTTTTTCTGATATTTTCCAACACACTATTCTTTATTATCAAACTTTTGACTGTTAAGGTCGTTTACAGTTTTTGCTGCTTCATCAGCATTTTCCAAACTTCGGAGAACTAGTTCGCAGTTTAGGGTATTTTTCAGAAACTTCACATTCGAAGTATATAAGTCTAAAAGATAGACGTTATATATACACCTATAACCGTTAGCGGAGACATGCTGCAAGATTTCGAAATACTGATTGCTGATTCCCAGTAATTGGCATGACAATTCTTGTTACAAGATGCGGATGAGTAAATGATGGGGTTTCGATAAATATAATGATTTTTCGAAAAGTCAAAGATCAGTGAAGTTGTTGGTAAGTTTATTGCTAATGTGGTGAGACATAAATGGTTCTTCGGTAACGATAACGAAAGGGCCATGCATATATCGAGGTTATAATAAGATGTTTCAACTAAAAAGTCGAAGTTGACTTGCTGGAGCTGTGACAAAACTGGCAACTTTGAAAAGGAATCGCAAAGTTATTTTTGCTAATAAATGCCAAAGAATCTGACGCAGATACGGGTTTAAACTTTTACTTTGGTTTCAAGAGTTTTTCAGGTACATAACTGTGGGTAACATGTGGTTGGATCATCATCTCGATTGTTCATTATTTAAAGTGTCTTCAGGAATTTCGGAGGGTTTTGAACACAGATTGTAATCGTTAATATACATATGATGTTCTAACACAATTTTGAAGTCAAAGTATAGCTTGTGAAAGATGTAAGGATCTAAGAGTGATAATTTTGGTCATATCTCGAGTTGAATTCTGAGATTTCAAAATCAGAATATGTAATTAAATTTTGAATGAGTATGGTTGTTTTGATTTCTATGAAGGAATGTATATTGTTATGAAAATAGTGAATATAAAAGGATGATTACTTAATCATATTCGAAGAATTGTAACATATTAATCGTGAATTTATATATCTCTCGGGTATTACCTACCCGTTAAAAAAAAATCACAATTAATATTGTGACGATCGCACCGAATCCATATGGACGAACACGTCATTCATTGATTTCATTGCGAGGTATTTGACCTCTATATGATACGTTTTGTAAACATTGCATTCTTTTGAAAAGGCACACCATAAATGAATATTTAAATCAAAGGTTTTTAACATCTGATGATTTCTACATATAGACAATTACTGTAAATAATAGTTTACAATAGTACTTCCGTTGACAGTACAGTCAAAATAAGATACATGGTGATGATTTGGTGAATGCAACGTTTCCTTGAAAAATATGCCATGTATGACTCCATGCACATAGCTTGTCTAACATATAAGCAAACAGCGGAAGACTTCTAGAAACCTGAGAATAAACATGCTTCAAGTGTCAACACAAAGGTTGGTGAGTTCATAGTTTTAATATTACACATAATCCGTATATCAATGTGGATTTACAAAAGTTCAGTTGTTTTATTCAAAACGTTTATCAATAGGTTTTACATAAAAGGTGGATCACAAGATTTCAGTTATTTCATCCGAAACGTTTATCAATAGGTTTTACATAAAAGGTGGATCACAAGATTTCAGTTGTTTCATCCGAAACGTTTATCAATAGGTTTTACATAAAAGGTGGATCACAAGATTTCAGTTGTTTCATCCGAAACATTTATCAGTAGGTTTTACATAAAAGGTGGATCACAAGATTTCAGTTGTTTCATCCGAAACGTTTATCAATCGGTTCTACAAAATTGAGCACCCTGGTAACTAAACTTTAATGCTTATATAATTTGTACCCTTTGTATAATCATCTTAATAATACACGCAAACCAACGTGTACGCTTCTCAAATAGCATACGTCCGTTAAAAGGCTAGCGCTCTAGCTCGGACGGGGATATCAAGCCCTATGGATCCATATACTACTACTCGCGCCCACCAGTTCTTATAACTGGCAGTTACTAGTTACCAAAGCTAAGGGATTTTCGGTTCAAACTCAGTGTAGAATTTAGTATGTACTTGTATCCATTGCGTTTAAAATAAAATGCATGTATTCTCAGCCCAAAAATGTAAAGGGTAAAAGGGATCATATGAAACTCACACAAAATCGGTTTTAGTATTTGTATCCATTTAGTAAAACAGTTTATAAAACTGCGCATGTATTCTCAGTCCCAAAAATATATATAAAAAGGGAGTAATGAAACTCACGCATATAAATATTGTATATCGGTTAATAAAGCATTTGCATGTATTCTCAGCCCAAAAATATATGTAAAAAGGGATCAAATGAACTCACACATATAAATATTGTATATCGGTTAATAAAGCATTTGCATGTATTCTCAGCCCAAAAATATATTGAGTAAAAGGGATCATATGAAACTCACTGTTTAATATTGATATACAATATTGTAGGAAAGCATGTAGACGCATCGGAGATAATAAACACGAGGTTTGATTCACAAAAATACCCCCGAACATTTCCCATAACCTCCTTGGCAATAACCCATATTTTCCTTAGCTCTAGCTCGCTCGGAAACTCGTTTTGAAAATTACTTGGACAGTACTCCGTCGTAATATTTTATGTACATTATTATTTTTGTATCGCAAAAATAATAATACTAATAATAAGATTAAT
This sequence comes from Rutidosis leptorrhynchoides, assembly GCF_046630445.1. Taxonomy (NCBI): domain Eukaryota; kingdom Viridiplantae; phylum Streptophyta; class Magnoliopsida; order Asterales; family Asteraceae; genus Rutidosis; species Rutidosis leptorrhynchoides. Next base: position 173,509,174 of record NC_092339.1, read on the forward strand.
AAGATTAATAATAATCTTAATAATAATAATAATAATAATAATAATAATAATAATAATAATAATAATAATAATAATAATAATAATAATAATAATAATAAATATTATACGGAGTGATATATATTTGTGTATGTGTGTTTGATTTTTCATTCGAGCAAAACACCCGAATTTATAGTACCTGGCCTGGAATCTGGAGTCATGCGACTCGCATGGAAATGGCCTTCTGGCCATGCGACTCGCATGAGGACCAGGGACAGCTCACATTGTTTTGTAATTTAGCTCGTCGACATAATTAAATATTAATATAATATATATAATTTAAATAATTAATTATATATTATATTAAATTCACGTGCATAGTTGACTTGTAATTTTTGTTCCGATAAGTCGTACGTCATCACTCGACTTATGTCCCGGTTCTGGTTTTTCGAATGTCTTTTCGTACGCTGAGAAAACTTGCATTTTACGTTTCGTGACACGTACCTTTGTCAAAATATAGCCTTAAGTTATCCATAAACTATACCACTCATAGTATATCTTAAACTTTCGAGTATTTTGGTCATTTACTTCTATAAATCATCATCTCGTTATTTGCTAAAAATACATTTTAAAATAGTGTTTTACTGTAGCAATTCACTGTTGCAAAGTCAATTTCACTGTAGTAAATAGTGATTTTCGAAAACACTGTAGTATTTTGAGTAATGTGGCAATTTGAAAACACTGTAGCAAATTAGTGTTTAACTGGTTCATCTTAAACGCTTTAGTTAACTTATCTAAATATCAATTGAATCAATAAACGAATGTTACTATCGTTTATTATATATATGTATATATCTTTTTAATATACATAAATCAGTTTTTAAATACACATTGGACGTTATTTATAAATAAATTTTAATAATAAATACTTAAATTTATCATATACATTAAAATAGATATTTAAACCAATAAGTTTAATGTACGGTATCAAACAATTAATACATTGTTACCTTTTCATGTTATAGTATATATGTATCTTTTTACATATAATTGTTCGCGAATCGTCGAAAACAACCGAAGGTATTTAAATATATAAAAGTAATTCAAAAATTTTGAGATTCAGTTTTACAGACTTTGCTTATCGTGTCGGAAATGTTAATCATACAAAGATTAAGTTTAAATTTAGTCAAAATTTCTGGGTCATCACAGTACCTACCCGTTAAAGAAATTTCGTCCCGAAATTTGAGTGAGGTCGTCATGGCTAACAATAAAAATGTTTTCATGACGAATATGAGTTGATAGATAGAATTTTATTACCGTTGAGTAATATGGATAAAACAATCCAATTACTCAGAGCTTATAAGAGAAGTTATCGTAATTGAGTGAAATGGAGAATAGAGATGCGTCTTATCTCTTGATGTAGTAACGATTGATTTCCGGATTTTAAGGAATAGAAAATCTTCATAATTTAAATAAGATTTGATTTTTCGGAATTTGCGGAAATTAGGATTTTCTTTGATTAAATGCGTAATCTGACTCTATTACTGCGTCCGATATTTTGCTATAAATTGACCTCTTCCGTTTCATTTATTTTCAACACTCCTATAATCTTCTTTATTATTTCATACATCCCAATAGATTGTGAAAATGCTTAATCCAGTTCTGATTCTTGATATTTTCCTGGCTATCGTATCCTTCATTCTTCTTTTTCATCTGCCACCAGAGGAAGTTATTTTCTTCTACTATTACCTTGGGGTTATAGTGTTTTTCATTCTCCCGTGTCTTTATATTGCTATACGCATTGATATACACGGTTTGTAATTTCGGGGTTGTTATCGGGCTTTATATTCTCCATTATATTTCGGAGCTTCAAGCTTTCGTTTTCTCTTCCCGACCTTAAGTCAAACGGATAATGGTCCAGAATTCGTAGGTATGAAGTTTCAGATGAACATAAATAATGTTCTAAGAAAGAAATGGTAATAGTACAATCTGACTTGTCAAATTACCAGAATACCTCGAAAAAGACCGAATCATCAAGAAATATATTTTCTTGTTATATTTAGAGATTATATAGAATGAATGAGTTATGTAACATGGTTCATGATGAGGGTGGGATCTGTGAACCTTTATCACGTTCCATTAGAAACTCAGCATGACTTACTGTAATATAATCACGTTGATCAAGTGTCATTATATTATACTAACTCATGCTTCAGCTCCCAACACCACTTCCAAAATATTCATATTTTAAACTTGAAAGTTTCAGAATTTAGAAACTAAAATAGTTTCTTTTATGATGTAACACAGATATCGCAAGGAGAAAATTGATTTTCGATACGAATGATTATGAAATTATCTCCAGAAATATGGAGGATATTTATAATGAAAGATACGATGATATTTTAGAATTTCTAATATCAGAGGATGATGAAGAATATTGTCCGTAGGGGTTTAGTATCAGGAGCAAGGTATTCGTTAATGACTTCAGCAGATACTGAATCATTTGTATTCTTTGAAGGCAGGTTTAGTCTTTGTGATTTATCCACAACCCTCCTTCATACTTTGCTCAATCCGTTTTCCAGTTTCAAACCTTCTCTTTTTCTCAGCTTTACCACCATATTATTCTTTATCATCAAACTTTTGACTGTTAAGGTCGTTTACAGTTTTTCCTGCTTCATCAGCATTGTTCCAATTTCAGAGAACTAGTTTCATAGTTTGGGGTGTTTTTCAAAAACTTCACATTCAAAGTATGTAATTCGAGGAGGTAGACGTTATATGTACACATATAACTGTTGGCGTAGACGTGCTGCAAGATTTCAAAATACTGATTGCAAATTCCTGATAGTTGGAATGGCAACTATTGTTACAAGATGTGGATGAGTACATGATAGGGTTTCAATGTATATATAGTGATTTCCGGAGAGTTTCAAATAGCAGAGTGACGGAGTCGCTGGTACATTTACTGCTAATATGGTGGAACATAAAAGGTTCCCCAGTAACAAAAACGTATATGCCAAAGTTATAAGTCTGAAAGGTCGTCGTTGACTAGTTGAATGGGTGATAATACTGGATACTTTTAAAAAGGAATTGCAAGGTTACTTTCAGTAATAATAATGCCGAAGGATTTATCACAGATACGTGTTAAAGTTTTACTTAGGTTTCGAGAGCTTTCCAGATATATGATTATAAGTACAAATCTTTCTTCTCGTAGATATCGTGTAGTTGGTTTATCTTCTCGTTTGTTCATTAGTTGAAGTGTTTCCAAGAATTTCGATGGGTTTGAACGCAAAATATAATCATATGATGTTCTAGTACTGTTCTAAATTCAAAGCATGGGTTTCGAAGCATGGTTTTGAAAGATGTAGGAATCTAAGAGTGATGTTTTTCGTTTAATCTTGACTTGGATTCTGATCTATCGAAATCAGAATATGAAATTGAATGAAAATGGTTATTCTACGATGAACAGATACGTATATCTATAGGTTTGAGCAGTATAGTTAATGATTGCTGAATCAGAATTGAAGAATGTATAGTGTAACATATTAATGTGGAATTTATATATTTCTAGGGTATTACCTACCCGTTAAAATATTCTCATCATTAACAGTTTGTACAAAAGGATTTTCAATTACAATCTTTATGAAAATATATGTATGTATATTTCCTTCAGATGTAATATAGATTTAATGAGTTATTAAACTCATTTGATTTTCGGTTGGAACTAGAAACGAATAATCTCTTCTATATTAAAGATTACATAATCATCGCAGGATATTTCTCCAATGAAGTTATGAATTAATACTTCATCGTTTATGGTTATTAGTATTCTTCGGTGTCTACGGTGCGTATGAGGTTGATACTCGTGGGACAGATTGTGAGGTTAAGGTTTACGTTGCGGATGTTGTTGTTGGTGGTGCTGGTACTGTTATTGGTTGTGCTGCTGGTTCTGGTGGTGCTACCGGTGCTGCCTGTGATGCCTGCAAATTGTGCATCATATTCTCCAAAGCTACAACTCAAGCGCGAAGCTCGTTAACTTCTTCTATTATTCCGGGATGATTGGCGGTTGGTACGAGAGGATGAATAAAGTTTAAAATTCTAGTTATCATATAATCGTTGCGAAATATCCTGGAAATGAGGGTAAAGATAGTGTTTCGAACGGGTTCGCCGGTAAGTGCCTCAGGTTCCTCACTAAGAGGTGAATTCGGTTGGTGGAAAGGATCGCCTTCCTCTTGTCTCCATTGATTAAGTTGATTACGAACCCATCCCCAATTCATCCAGAATTGGTGATGACTGATTGGTTGATTCATTCCGGTTACACTGCTTTCGGAACTCAGATGGAAATTCATATCGGAATCCGAAGAACTCGAATTACTTGCAGAATTCATCTTACACGGTTAGATAAATAATTTTCGATGTGAAATGATTTTCGGATATCGGATGATATTCTAATTACATAGAATACCTTTATATAGTACAAAGGATCCGCAAATTACGGAGAAACTTTCGGAAACTGTCAAGTAAAGGTAACAGTAACAGATACGCTAAGATATTCATTTTGTCTATACACTAGTCATGCAATCCATGCAATAAGGTGTGTCTAGACTACAAATGATAAGCAGGTAATTTTCCACACAAGGAATGATACGCAGGTAATTTCTAACAAAAAAAAATTATAAGCAACAACTTTTATCATGCAGACATGGTCGAAGTCCAGACTCACTAATGCATCCTAACAATAACCGGTTAGACACACTAATGCAAATTCTGGTTCGCTAAGACCAACGCTCTGATACCAACTGTGACGATCGCTCCAAATCCATATGGACGAACACGTCATTCATTGATTTCATTGCGAGGTATTTGACCTCTATATGATACGTTTTGTAAACATTGCATTCTTTTGAAAAGGCACACCATAAATGAATATTTAAATCAAAGGTTTTTAACATCTGATGATTTCTACATATAGACAATTACTGTAAATAATAGTTTACAATAGTACTTCCGTTGACAGTACAGTCAAAATAAGATACATGGTGATGATTTGGTGAATGCAACGTTTCCTTGAAAAATATGCCATGTATGACTCCATGCACATAGCTTGTCTAACATATAAGCAAACAGCGGAAGACTTCTAGAAACCTGAGAATAAACATGCTTCAAGTGTCAACACAAAGGTTGGTGAGTTCATAGTTTTAATATTACACATAATCCGTATATCAATGTGGATTTACAAAAGTTCAGTTGTTTTATTCAAAACGTTTATCAATAGGTTTTACATAAAAGGTGGATCACAAGATTTCAGTTATTTCATCCGAAACGTTTATCAATAGGTTTTACATAAAAGGTGGATCACAAGATTTCAGTTGTTTCATCCGAAACGTTTATCAATAGGTTTTACATAAAAGGTGGATCACAAGATTTCAGTTGTTTCATCCGAAACGTTTATCAGTAGGTTTTACATAAAAGGTGGATCACAAGATTTCAGTTGTTTCATCCGAAACGTTTATCAATCGGTTCTACAAAATTGAGCACCCTGGTAACTAAACTTTAATGCTTATATAATTTGTACCCTTTGTATAATCATCTTAATAATACACGCAAACCAACGTGTACGCTTCTCAAATAGCATACGTCCGTTAAAAGGCTAGCGCTCTAGCTCGGACGGGGATATCAAGCCCTATGGATCCATATACTACTACTCGCGCCCACCAGTTCTTATAACTAGCAGTTACTAGTTACCAAAGCTAAGGGATTTTCGGTTCAAACTCAGTGTAGAATTTAGTATGTACTTGTATCCATTGCGTTTAAAATAAAGTGCATGTATTCTCAGCCCAAAAATGTAAAGGGTAAAAGGGATCATATGAAACTCACACAAAATCAGTTTTAGTATTTGTATCCATTTAGTAAAACAGTTTATAAAACTGCGCATGTATTCTCAGTCCCAAAAATATATATAAAAAGGGAGTAATGAAACTCACGCATATAAATATTGTATATCGGTTAATAAAGCATTTGCATGTATTCTCAGCCCAAAAATATATGTAAAAAGGGATCAAATGAACTCACACATATAAATATTGTATATCGGTTAATAAAGCATTTGCATGTATTCTCAGCCCAAAAATATATTGAGTAAAAGGGATCATATGAAACTCACTGTTTAATATTGATATACAATATTGTAGGAAAGCATGTAGACGCATCGGAGATAATAAACACGAGGTTTGATTCACAAAAATACCCCCGAACATTACCCATAACCTCCTTGGCAATAACCCATATTTTCCTTAGCTCTAGCTCGCTCGGAAACTCGTTTTGAAAATTACTTGGACAGTACTCCGTCGTAATATTTTATGTACATTATTATTTTTGTATCGCAAAAATAATAATACTAATAATAAGATTAATAAGATTAATAATAATCTTAATAATAATAATAATAATAATAATAATAATAATAATAATAATAATAATAATAATAATAAATATTATACGGAGTAATATATATTTGTGTATGTGTGTTTGATTTTTCATTCGAGCAAAACACCCGAATTTATAGTACCTGGCCTGGAATCTGGAGTCATGCGACTCGCATGGAAATGGCCTTCTGGCCATGCGACTCGCATGAGGACCAGGGACAGCTCACATTGTTTTGTAATTTAGCTCGTCGACATAATTAAATATTAATATAATATATATAATTTAAATAATTAATTATATATTATATTAAATTCACGTGCATAGTTGACTTGTAATTTTTGTTCCGATAAGTCGTACGTCATCACTCGACTTATGTCCCGGTTCTGGTTTTTCGAATGTCTTTTCGTACGCTGAGAAAACTTGCATTTTACGTTTCGTGACACGTACCTTTGTCAAAATATAGCCTTAAGTTATCCATAAACTATACCACTCATAGTATATCTTAAACTTTCGAGTATTTTGGTCATTTACTTCTATAAATCATCATCTCGTTATTTGCTAAAAATACATTTTAAAATAGTGTTTTACTGTAGCAAAGTTACTGTAGCAATTCAATTTCACTGTAGCAATTCACTGTTGCAAAGTCAATTTCACTGTAGTAAATAGTGATTTTCGAAAACACTGTAGTATTTTGAGTAATGTGGCAATTTGAAAACACTGTAGCAAATTAGTGTTTAACTGGTTCATCTTAAACGCTTTAGTTAACTTATCTAAATATCAATTGAATCAATAAACGAATGTTACTATCGTTTATTATATATATGTATATATCTTTTTAATATACATAAATCAGTTTTTAAATACACATTGGACGTTATTTATAAATAAATTTTAATAATAAATACTTAAATTTATCATATACATTAAAATAGATATTTAAACCAATAAGTTTAATGTACGGTATCAAACAATTAATACATTGTTACCTTTTCATGTTATAGTATATATGTATCTTTTTACATATAATTGTTCGCGAATCGTCGAAAACAACCGAAGGTATTTAAATATATAAAAGTAATTCAAAAATTTTGAGATTCAGTTTTACAGACTTTGCTTATCGTGTCGGAAATGTTAATCATACAAAGATTAAGTTTAAATTTAGTCAAAATTTCTGGGTCATCACAAATATTTTGTACAAAAGAATTTTATTACAGTCTTTATGAAAATATATATATGTATATTTTCTTCAGATGTAACATAGATTTAATGAGTTAATATTAAATTAAACTCATTTGGTTTACGGTTGAAACTAGAATTGAATAATCCCTAACTTTAGAAATTACATAACTTTTACGGAGTATTTCTTCAATAATATTGAAATTATGAATCAATACTTCGTTATTTGTTGAGGCGTGATGTTGGTTTTCGTTAAATTCTTGTGAACTTTGCAAAGTACGAATGATGTTTTTTGAAAAGTTTCGGGTACATCGATGATGAAAGTGTAAAATCAAATATATACTTGATTTATTATGAATTGGAATTTGTTGAACAGAGATTGTAGTTAACGATGGTTAAGTTGCGGGTGAAGGACGTACATTATTGCATACTTGTAATATGAATTAACCGAGTAGTTAAGATTCACACACAATAGCTTAGCACGGAAAGATTTATTGTTATTTCAAATTATATATATATATATATATATATATATATATATATATATATATATATATATATATATATATATATATATATATATATATATATATATATATATATATATATATATATATATATATATATATATATATATATATAATATACATATAATTTCTTCAGAGGGAATGAGTTAATTCTTCATAACTCGTTGATACAATATACACGTTATTGATTCGTAATGATGTCCACAGTGATTCTTGAACTGACGGAGTTTGTGATGTTGTAGGTGAAATGTCCCGTTCTTATTGATTAAAAACGTTCCATATTAATTGATTTCGTTGCGAGGTTTTGACCTCTATATGAGACGTTTTTCAAAGACTGCATTCATTTTAAAACAAACCATAACCTTTATTTCATCAATAAAGGTTTAAAAAGCTTTACGTAGATTATCAAATAATGATAATCTAAAATATCCTGTTTACACGCGACCATTACTTAATGGTTTACAATACAAATATGTTACAACGAAATAAGTTTCTTGAATGCAGTTTTTACACAATATCATACAAGCATGGACTCCAAATCTCGTCCTTATTTAAGTATGCGACAGCGGAAGCTCTTAAAAATCACCTGAGAATAAACATGCTTAAAACGTCAACAAAAATGTTGGTGAGTTACAGGTTTAACCTATATATTATCAAATCATAATAATAGACCACAAGATTTCATATTTCAATACACATCCCATACATAGAGATAAAAATCATTCATATGGTGAACACCTGGTAACCGACATTAACAAGATGCATATATAAGAATATCCCCATCATTCCGGGACATCCTTCGGATATGATATAAATTTCGAAGTACTAAAGCATCCGGTACTTTGGATGGGGTTTGTTAGGCCCAATAGATCTATCTTTAGGATTCGTATCAATTAGGGTGTCTGTTCCCTAATTCTTAGATTACCAGACTTAATAAAAAGGGGCATATTCGATTTCGATAATTCAACCATAGAATGTAGTTTCACGTACTTGTGTCTATTTTGTAAATCATTTATAAAACCTGCATGTATTCTCATCCCAAAAATATTAGATTTTAAAAGTGGGACTATAACTCACTTTCACAGATTTTTACTTCGTCGGGAAGTAAGACTTGGCCACTGGTTGATTCACGAACCTATAACAATATATACATATATATCAAAGTATGTTCAAAATATATTTACAACACTTTTAATATATTTTGATGTTTTAAGTTTATTAAGTCAGCTGTCCTCGTTAGTAACCTACAACTAGTTGTCCACAGTTAGATGTACAGAAATAAATCGATAAATATTATCTTGAATCAATCCACGACCCAGTGTATACGTATCTCAGTATTGATCACAACTCAAACTATATATATTTTGGAATCAACCTCAACCCTGTATAGCTAACTCCAACATTCACATATAGAGTGTCTATGGTTGTTCCGAAATATATATAGATGTGTCGACATGATAGGTCGAAACATTGAATACGTGTCTAAGGTATCTCAAGATTACATAATATACAATACAAGTTGATTAAGTTATGGTTGGAATAGATTTGTTACCAATTTTCACGTAGCTAAAATGAGAAAAATTATCCAATCTTGTTTTACCCATAACTTCTTCATTTTAAATACGTTTTGAGTGAATCAAATTGCTATGGTTTCATATTGAACTCTATTTTATGAATATAAATAGAAAAAGTATAGGTTAATAGTCGAAAAATAAGTTACAAGTCATTTTTGTAAAGGTAGTCATTTCAGTCGAAAAGAACGACGTCTAGATGACCATTTTAGTAAACATACTTCCACTTTGAGTTTAACCATAATTTTTGGATATAGTTTCATGTTCATAATAAAAATCATTTTCCCAGAATAACAACTTTTAAATCAAAGTTTATCATAGTTTTTAATTAACTAACCCAAAACAGCCCGCGGTGTTACTACGACGGCGTAAATCCGGTTTTACGGTGTTTTTCGTGTTTCCAGGTTTTAAATCATTAAGTTAGCATATCATATAGATATAGAACATGTGTTTAGTTGATTTTAAAAGTCAAGTTAGAAGGATTAACTTTTATTTGCGAACAAGTTTAGAATTAACTAAACTATGTTCTAGTGATTACAAGTTTAAACCTTCGAATAAGATAGCTTTATATGTATGAATCGAATGATGTTATGAACATCATTACTACCTCAAGTTCCTTGGATAAACCTACTGGAAATGAGAAAAATGGATCTAGCTTCAAAGGATCCTCGGATGGCTTGAAAGTTCTTGAAGCAGAATCATGACACGAAAACAATTTCAAGTAAGATTTCCACTCGAAATAAGATTGTTATAGTTATAGAAATTGAATTAAAGTTTGAATATGATTATTACCTTGTATTAGAAATATAACCTACTATAAGTAACAAAGGTTTCTTGATCTTGGATGATTACTTGGAATGGATTTAGAAAACTTGGAAGTAAACTTGCAATCTTGGAAGTATTCTTGATTTTATGAAACTAGAACTTTTGGAATTTATGAAGAACACTTAGAACTTGAAGATAGAACTTGAGAGAGATCAATTAGATGAAGAAAATTGAAGAATGAAAGTGTTTGTAGGTGTTTTTGGTCGTTGGTGTATGGATTAGATATAAAGGATATGTAATTTTGTTTTCATGTAAATAAGTCATGAATGATTACTCATATTTTTGTAATTTTATGAGATATTTCATGCTAGTTGCCAAATGATGGTTCCCACATGTGTTAGGTGACTCACATGGACTTCTAAGAGCTAATCATTGGAGTGTATATACCAATAGTACATACATCTAAAAGCTGTGTATTGTACGAGTACGAATACGGGTGCATACGAGTAGAATTGTTGATGAAACTGAACGAGGATGTAATTGTAAGCATTTTTGTTAAGTAGAAGTATTTTGATAAGTGTCTTGAAGTATTTCAAAAGTGTATGAATACATATTAAAACACTACATGTATATACATTTTAACTGAGTCGTTAAGTCGTCGTTAGTCGTTACATGTAAATGTTGTTTTGAAACCTTTAGGTTAACGATCTTGTTGAATGTTGTTAACCCATTGTTTATTATAACAAATGAGATATTAAATTGTTATATTATCATGATATTATGATATATAATATATCTTATTATGATATATATACAGTTAAATGTCGTTACAACGATAATCGTTACATATATGTCTCGTTTCGAAATCATTAAGTTAGTTGTCTTATTTTTACATATGTATTTCGTTGTTAATACACTTAATAATATATTTACTTATCATTTAACATAATTAACCAAGTGTATCAATATCTTAATATGATTCATATGTACCTAGTAAGACGTTGTTATAACGATATTCGTTATATATATCGTTTTCGAGTTTCTTAAATTAATAGTCTCATTTTTATGTATATAACTCATTGTTAAAATACCTAATGAGATACATACTTATAATAAAATCATGTAAACTATATATATAACCATATATATGTCATCGTATAGTTTTTACAAGTTTTAACGTTCGTGAATCACCGGTCAACTTGGGTGGTCAATTGTCTATATGAAACCTATTTCAATTTATCAAGTCTTAACAAGTTTGATTGCTTAACATGTTGGAAACACTTAATCATGTAAATAACAATTTCATTTAATATATATATATAAACATGGAAAAGTTCGGGTCACTACAGTACCTACCCGTTAAATAAATTTCGTCCCGAAATTTTAAGCAGTTGGAGGTGTTGATGTATCTTCTGGAAATAAATGCGGGTATTTCTTCTTCATCTGATCTTCACGCTCCCAGGTGAACTCAGGTCCTCTACGAGCATTCCATCGAACCTTAACAATTGGTATCTTGTTTTGTTTAAGTCTCTTAACCTCACGATCCATTATTTTGACGGGTTCTTCAATGAATTGAAGTTTTTCATTGATTTGGATTTCGTCCAACGGAATAGTGAGATCTTCTTTAGCAAAATATTTCTTCAAATTTGAGACGTGGAAAGTGTTATGTACAGCTGCGAGTTGTTGAGGTAGCTCCAGTTGGTAAGATACTGGTCCGACACGATCTATAATCTTGAATGGTCCAATGTACCTTGGATTTAGTTTCCCCCGTTTACCAAATCGAACAACGCCTTTCCAAGGTGAAACCTTAAGCATGACCATTTCTCCAATTTCAAACTCTATATCTTTTCTTTTACTGTCCGCGTAGCTCTTTTGTCGACTCTGGGCGGTTTTCAATCTTTGTTGAATTTGGATGATTTTCTCGGTAGTTTCTTGTATTATCTCCGGACCCGTAATCTATCTATCTCCCACTTTATTCCAACAAATCGGAGACCTGCACTTTCTACCATAAAGTGCCTCAAACGGCGCCATCTCAATACTAGAATGATAACTGTTGTTGTAGGAAAATTCTGCTAACGGTAGGTGTTGATCCCAACTGTTTCCGAAATCAATAACACATGCTCGTAGCATGTCTTCAAGCGTTTGTATCGTCCTTTCACTCTGCCCATCAGTTTGTGGATGATAGGCAGTACTCATGTCTAGACGAGTTCCTAATGCTTGCTGTAATGTCTGCCAGAATCTTGAAATAAATCTGCCATCCCTATTAGAGATAATAGAGATTGGTATTCCATGTCTGGAGACTACTTCCTTCAAATACAGTCGTGCTAACTTATCCATCTTGTCATCTTCTCTTATTGACAGGAAGTGTGCTGATTTGGTGAGACGATCAACTATTACCCAAATAGTATCAAAACCACTTGCAGTCCTTGGCAATTTAGTGATGAAATCCATGGTAATGTTTTCCCATTTCCATTCTGGGATTTCGGGTTGTTGAAGTAGACCTGATGGTTTCTGATGCTCAGCTTTGACCTTAGAACACGTCAAACATTCTCCTACCCTATTTAGCAATATCGGCTTTCATACCCGGCCACCAAAAATGTTTCTTGAGATCCTTGTACATCTTCCCCGTTCCAGGATGTATTGAGTATCTGGTTTTATGAGCTTTTCTAAGTACCATTTCTCTCATATCTCTAAATTTTGGTACCCAAATCCTTTCAGCCCTATACCGGGTTTCGTCTTCTCGAATATTAAGATGCTTCTCCGATCCTTTGGGTATTTCATCCTTTAAATTTCCCTCTTTTAAAACTCCTTGTTGCGCCTCCTTTATTTGAGTAGTAAGGTTAGTGTGAATCATTATATTCATAGATTTTACTCGAATGGGTTCTCTGTCCTTCCTGCTCAAGGCGTCGGCTACCACATTTGCCTTCCCCGGGTGGTAATGAATCTCAAAGTCGTAATCATTCAACAATTCAATCCACCTACGCTGCCTCATATTCAGTTGTTTCTGATTAAATATGTGTTGAAGACTTTTGTGGTCGGTATATATAATACTTTTGACCCCATATAAGTAGTGCCTCCAAGTCTTTAATGCAAAAACAACCGCGCCTAATTCCAAATCATGCGTCGTATAATTTTATTCGTGAATCTTCAATTGTCTAGACGCATAAGCAATCACCTTCGTTCGTTGCATTAATACACAACCGAAACCTTGCTTTGATGCGTCACAATAAATCACAAAATCATCATTCCCTTTAGGCAATGACAATATAGGTGTCGTAGTTAGCTTTTTCTTCAATAACTGAAACGCTTTCTCTTGTTCATCCTTCCATTCAAATTTCTTCCCTTTATGGGTTAATGCAGTCAAGGGTTTTGCTATTCTGGAAAAGTCTTGGATGAACCTTCTGTAGTAACCAGCTAGTCCTAAAAACTGGCGTATGTGTTTCGGAGTTTTCGGGGTTTCCCACTTTTCAACAGTTTCTATCTTTGCCGGATCCACCTTAATACCTTCTTTATTCACTATGTGACCGAGGAATTGAACTTCTTCCAACCAAAATGCACACTTTGAAAACTTAGCGTACAATTCTTCCTTCCTCAATACTTCTAACACCTTTCTCAAATGTTCACCGTGTTCTTGGTCATTCTTTGAGTAAATAAGTATGTCATCAATGAAAACAATGACAAACTTGTCAAGGTATGGTCCACACACTCGGTTCATAAGGTCCATGAACACAGCTGGTGCATTAGTTAAACCAAACGGCATGACCATAAACTCGTAATGACCGTAACGTGTGCTGAAAGCAGTCTTTGGAATATCATCTTCTTTCACCCGCATTTGATGATACCCAGAACGTAAGTCAATCTTTGAATAAACAGACGAGCCTTGTAGTTGATCAAATAAGTCGTCGATTCTCGGTAGTGGGTAGCGGTTCTTGATGGTAAGTTTGTTCAACTCTCGTTGTCGATACATAACCTGAATGTACCATCTTTCTTCTTGACAAACAAAACAGGAGCTCCCCACGGTGATGTGCTTGGTCGAATGAAACCACGCTCTAAAAGTTCTTGTAATCGGCTTTGCAGTTCTTTCATCTCGCTGGGCGAGTCTGTAAGGAGCACGAGCTATTGGTGCAGCTCCTGGTACAAGATCTATTTGAAATTTAACGGATCGATGTGGCGGTAATCCCGGTAATTCTTTCGGAAATACATCGGGAAATTCTTTTGCGACGGGAACATCATTGATGCTCTTTTCTTCAGTTTGTACTTTCTTGACGTGTGCTAGAATAGCATAGCAACCTTTTCTTATTAGTTTTTGTGCCTTCAAATTACTAATAAGATGTAGCTTCGTGTTCCCCTTTTCTCCGTACACCATTATGGGTTCTCCTTCTTCTAGTACAATGCAAATTGCATTTTTATAACATACGATCTCTGCTTTCACCTTCTTCAGCCAGTCTATGCCAATTATTACATCAAAACTCCCTAACTCTACTGGTATCAAATCAATCTTAAATATTTCGCTACCCAGTTTAATTTCTCGATTCCGGCATATATTATCTGCTGAAATTAATTTACCGTTTGCTAATTCGAGTAAAAATTTACTATCCAACGGCGTCAATGGACAACTTAATTTAGCACAAAAATCTCTACTCATATAGCTTCTATCCGCACCCGAATCAAATAAAACGTAAGCAGATTTATTGTCAATAAGAAACGTACCCGTAACAAGCTCCGGGTCTTCCTGTGCCTCTGCTGCATTAATATTGAAAACTCTTTCGCGGCCTTGTCCATTCGTGTTCTCCTGGTTCGGGCAATTTCTAATAATTTGGCCCGGTTTTCCACATTTATAACAAACTACATTGGCATAACTTGCTCCGACACTACTTGCTCTGCCATTACTCGTTCCGACACCATTTGTTCCTTTCGTTCTGTTAACCCCTGGTCCGTAGACCTCACACTTCGCCGTGCTATGACCATTTCTTTTACACTTGTTGCAAAATTTGGTGCAGAACCCCGAGTGATACTTTTCACACCTTTGGCATAGCTGCTTCTGATTGTTGTTGTTGTTGTTGTTGTTGTTGCGGTTGTTATTGTTGTTGGGATGATTGTTGTAGTTGCTGTTGTTGTTGTTGTTGTCGTTGTTGTTGTTGTTGTTGTTGTTGTTGGGCCGTTTGTTGTAGTTGCGATTGATGTTGCGATTGTTGGGATAATTGTTGCGATTATTATTGTAATTGCTGTTGTTGTTGTATTGGTGATTCTTATCACCGTTTTCCTCCCACTTTCTTTTGACTTGCTTCACATTGGCCTCTTCAGCCATCTGGTCTTTAATTCTTTCCTCAATCTGGTTCACTAGTTTGTGAGCCATTCTACATGCCTGTTGTATGGAGGCGGGCTCGTGTGAACTTATATCTTCTTGGATTCTTTCCAGTAATCCTTTCACAAACACGTCGATCTTCTCTTCCTCATCTTCGAACTCTCCCGGACACAATAGGCACAATTATGTGAATCGTCTTTCGTACGTGGTAATATCAAATCCTTGGGTTTGTAACCCTCTAAGTTCTATCTTGAGCTTATTGACCTCGGTTCTGGGACGGTACTTCTCGTTCATCAAGTGCTTGAATGCTGACCACGGTAGTGCGTACGCATCATCTTGTCCCACTTGCTCTAGATAGGTATTCCACCATGTGAACGTAGAACCTGTGAAGGTATGCGTAGCGTACTTCACTTTGTCCTCTTCAGTACACTTACTTATGGCAAACACCGATTCGACCTTCTCGGTCCACCGTTTCAATCCGATCGGTCCTTCGGTTCCATCAAATTCCAAAGGTTTGCAGGCAGTGAATTCTTTGTAGGTGCATCCTACACGATTTCCTGTACTGCTAGATCCAAGGTTATTGTTGGTATGTAGCGCAGCCTGTACTGCGGCTATGTTTGAAGCTAGAAAAGTACGGAATTCCTCTTCATTCATATTCACGGTGTGTCGAGTAGTCGGTGCCATTTCCTTCAAAATAGTCAAATGGAACAAGTTAATCATACAGAATATTAAGAGTAGTTAATAGTATTTCGTAGCATAATATGAACTCATTTATAAAAGCTTTTTATTCATATTAGCGTTTTATAAGTTTAAATTTGGGTAGTACCTACCCGTTAAGTTCATACTTAGTAGCTAATATACAATTCAACTACTACAATTCTATATGAAAAACTGATTGTAATAATATTTCGCGTTCAAACTTTTATACAATATTTTACAAACTTACAATACCGCTTATTTTACATAAAACATGAAATATAGCACACAATAACTTTGATACAAGATAGTTGTGAAGATAATTCTAGCTAGTACACAAGTCGTTCAGCAAAGGCAATAAAGACACGTAATTCATACGTCCAGAAACAAGTCATGCATTCTGGTTTTACTAGGACTACTTCCCATCCTTGGTCTTGTGGAACATAACCGTTATGGCAGTTGATAAGACAGCGTGTTGTAACGTCGTCAAAGGGACGGGGGTTACGTAATGACCAACAGTCTCGTAATAACCTAAAAACCTCATTTCTTACCCCAATTACCGACTCCGTAACTTGTGGGAACATTTTGTTTAATAGTTGTAGCCCGATGTTCTTTTTCTCACTTTGGTGAGAAGCGAACATTACTAACCCGTAAGCATAGCATGCTTCTTTATGTTGCATGTTAGCCGTTTTTTCTAAATCATGAAGTCCTATATTCGAATACATTGAGTCAAAATAATTTCTTAACCCGTTGCGTAAAATAGCATTTGGGTTCCCCGCAATATATGCGTCAAAGTAAACACATCGTAACTTATGGGTTCCCAATGTGATATCCCACATCTTTCAAACGAAAGTCTCTTATAAACCAAGACATTCTTGGAACGTTCTTCGAATGTCTTACAAACTGATTTCGCCGTAAATAGTTGTGCCGAAGAATTCTGACCGACTCTAGACAAGATTTCATCAATCATGTCTCCGGGTAGGTCTCTTAAAATATTGGGTTGTCTATCCATTTTGTGTTTTTATACTGTAAAATAGACAAGAGTTAGATTCATAAAAAAAAAATACTTATTAATACAAGCAATTTTTACATATATCATAATGCATAAGCACATTATATTACATATATTACACCACACGAATACAACTATCTTATTCCGACTCGCTCATTTCTTCTTCTTCGGTTTTGGTTCGTTTTGCCAAGTTTCTAGGGATATATGATGTTCCCCTAATACGAGCTGTCGTTTTCCACAACGGTTTAGAAAAACCTGGTGGTTTAGAGGTTCCCGGGTCATTGTTACAACTTAAGGGCTTCGGGGGTTGACGATACATATAAAGTTCATCGGGGTTGGAATTAGATTTCTCTATTTTTATGCCCTTTCCCTTATTATTTTTTTTTGCCTTTTTAAATTCAGTTGGGGTAATTTCTATAACATCATCGGAATTCTCGTCGGAATCCGATTCATCGGAGAATTGGTAATCCTCCCAATATTTTGCTTCCTTGGCGGAAACACCATTGACCATAATTAACCTTGGTCGGTTAGTTGAGGATTTTCTTTTACTTAATCGTTTTATTATTTCCCCCACCGGTTCTATTTCCTCCTCCGGTTCCTCCTCTTCCGGTTCTGATTCTTCTTCCGGTTCTGATTCTTCTTCCAGTTCTTCTTCCAGTTCTTCTTCGGGAACTTGTGAATCAGTCCAATATATATTCGACTCTTCGTTATTATTAGGTAAGTCAATGGGACTTGTTCTAGAGGTAGACATCTATCACATAATATCAAACGCGTTAAGAGATTAATATATCACATAATATTCACATGTTAAAAATATATAGTTTCCAACAAAATTTGTTAAGCAATCATTTTTCAAGTAAACACGGTCGAAGTCCAGACTCACTAATGCATCCTAACAAACTCGATAAGACACACTAATGCAAAATTCTGGTTCTCTAAGACCAATGCTCGGATACCAACTGAAATGTCCCGTTCTTATTGATTAAAAACGTTCCATATTAATTGATTTCCTTGCGAGGTTTTGACCTCTATATGAGACGTTTTTCAAACACTGCATTCATTTTAAAACAAACCATAACCTTTATTTCATTAATAAAGGTTTAAAAAGCTTTACGTAGATTATCAAATAATGATAATCTAAAATATCCTGTTTACACGCGACCATTACATAATGGTTTACAATACAAATATGTTACAACGAAATAAGTTTCTTGAATGCAGTTTTTACACAATATCATACAAGCATGGACTTCAAATCTCGTCCTTATTTAAGTATGCGACAGCAGAAGCTCTTAATAATCACCTGAGAATAGACATGCTTAAAACGTCAACAAAAATGTTGGTGAGTTATAGGTTTAACCTATATATTATCAAATCATAATAATAGACCACATGATTTCATATTTCAATACACATCCCATACATAGAGATAAAAATCATTCATATGGTGAACACCTGGTAACCGACATTAACAAGATGCATATATAAGAATATCCCCATCATTTCGGGACACCCTTCGGATATGATATAAATTTCGAAGTACTAAAGCATCCGGTACTTTGGATGGGGTTTGTTAGGCCCAATAGATCTATCTTTAGGATTCTCATCAATTAGGGTGTCTGTTCCCTAATTCTTAGATTACCAGACTTAATAAAAAGGGGCATATTCGATTTCGATAATTCAACCATAGAATGTAGTTTCACGTACTTGTGTCTATTTTGTAAATCATTTATAAAACCTGCATGTATTCTCATCCCAAAAATATTAGATTTTCACAGATTTTTACTTCGTCGGGAAGTAAGACTTGGCCACTGGTTGATTCACGAACCTATAACAATATATACATATATATCAAAGTATGTTCAAAATATATTTACAACACTTTTAATATATTTTGATGTTTTAAGTTTATTAAGTCAGCTGTCTTCGTTAGTAACCTATAACTAGTTGTCCACAGTTAGATGTACATAAATAAATAGATAAATATTATCTTGAATCAATCCACGACCCAGTGTATACGTATCTCAGTATTGATCACAACTCAAACTATATATATTTTGGAATCAACCTCAACTCTGTATAGCTAACTCCAACATTCACATATAGATTGTCTATGGTTGTTCCGAAATATATATAGATGTGTCGACATGATAGGTCGAAACATTGTATACGTGTCTATGGTATCTCAAGATTACATAATATACAATACAAGTTGATTAAGTTATGGTTGGAATAGATTTGTTACCAATTTTCACGTAGCTAAAATGAGAAAAATTATCCAATCTTGTTTTACCCATAACTTCTTCATTTTAAATCCGTTTTGAGTGAATCAAATTGCTATGGTTTCATATTGAACTCTATTTTATGAATCTAAACAGAAAAAGTATAGGTTTATAGTAGAAAAATAAGTTACAAGTCGTTTTTGTAAAGGTAGTCATTTCAATCGAAAGAACGACGTCTAGATGGCCATTTTAGAAAACATACTTTCACTTTGAGTTTAACCATAATTTTTGGATATATTTTCATGTTCATAATAAAAATCATTTTCCCAGAATAACAACTTTTAAATCAAAGTGTATCATAGTTTTTAATTAACTAACCCAAAACAGCCCGCGGTGTTACTACGACGGCGTAAATCCGGTTTTACGGTGTTTTTCGTGTTTCCAGGTTTTAAATCATTAAGTTAGCATATCATATAGATATAGAACATGTGTTTAGTTGATTTTAAAAGTCAAGTTAGAAGGATTAACTTTTATTTGCGAACAAGTTTAGAATTAACTAAACTATGTTCTAGTGATTACAAGTTTAAACCTTCGAATAAGATAGCTTTATATGTATGAATCGAATGATGTTATGAACATAATTACTACCTCAAGTTCCTTGGATAAACCTACTGGAAATGAGAAAAATGGATCTAGCTTCAAAGAATCCTTGGATAGCTTGAAAGTTCTTGAAGCAGAATCATGACACGAAAACAATTTCAAGCAAGATTTCCACTCGAAATAAGATTGTTATAGTTATAGAAATTGAATTAAAGTTTGAATATGATTATTACCTGGTATTAGAAAGATAACCTACTATAAGTAACAAAGGTTTCTTGATCTTGGATGATTACTTGGAATGGATTTAGAAAACTTTGAAGTAAACTTGCAATCTTGGAAGTATTCTTGATTTTATGAAACTAGAACTTTTGGAATTTATGAAGAACACTTAGAACTTGAAGATAGAACTTGAGAGAGATCAATTAGATGAATAAAATTGAAGAATGAAAGTGTTTATAGGTGTTTTTGGTCATTGGTGTATGGATTAGATATAAAGGATATGTAATTTTGTTTTCATGTAAATAAGTCATGAATGATTACTCATATTTTTGTAATTTTATGAGATATTTCATGCTAGTTGCCAAATTATGGTTCCCACATGTGTTAGGTGACTCACATGGGCTGCTAAGATCTAATCATTGGAGTGTATATACCAATAGTACATACATCTAAAAGCTGTGTATTGTACGAGTACGAATACGGGTGCATACGAGTAGAATTGTTGATGAAACTGAACGAGGATGTAATTGTAAGCATTTTTGTTAAGTAGAAGTATTTTGATAAGTGTCTTGAAGTCTTTCAAAAGTGTATGAATACATATTAAAACACTACATGTATATACATTTTAACTGAGTCGTTAAGTCATCGTTAGTCGTTACATGTAAATGTTGTTTTGAAACCTTTAGGTTAACGATCTTGTTGAATGTTGTTAACCCATTGTTTATTATAACAAATGAGATGTTAAATTGTTATATTATCATGATATTATGATATATAATATATCTTAGTATGATATATATACAGTAAAATGTCATTACAACGATAATCGTTACATATATGTCTCGTTTCGAAATCATTAAGTTAGTAGTCTTATTTTTACATATGTATTTCATTGTTAATACACTTAATAATATATTTACTTATCATTTAACATAATTAACCAAGTGTATCAATATCTTAATATGATTCATATGTACCTAGTAAGACGTTGTTATAACGATAATCGTTATATATACATCGTTTTCGAGTTTCTTAAATTAATAGTCTCATTTTTATGTATATAACTCATTGTTAAAATACCTAATGAGATACATACTTATAATAAAATCATGGTAACAATATATATAACCATATATATGTCATCGTATAGTTTTTACAAGTTTTAACGTTCGTGAATCACCGGTCAACTTGGGTGGTCAATTGTCTATATGAAACCTATTTCAATTTATCAAGTCTTAACAAGTTTGATTGCTTAACATGTTGGAAACACTTAATCATGTAAATAACAATTTCATTTAATATATATATAAACATGGAAAAGTTCGGGTCACTACAATAGGTGTTGTTGATTCTGATGCTGACTGCACTGACGATGCTGGTGACGCTAACGGTACTGTTGATGCTGTTGGTAAAAAAAGTTTAGCTTGTTAATCACACACCATTTTTGTCAGGGTTTCTACTCTTCCTTCTATCATTTTGGTTTGCTTAACTGATTTATGGTTGAGCCAGATTAGATAATCTCTAAGACTTTAGAGATTACATAATCGCCGCGGAATGTTTCTCCAATGAAGTTATGAATTAATACTTCGTCAGTTATTGTTGTTGGTACTCCTTGGTATCTATGGTGTGCATGACGTTGATACTCGTGGGACAGATTGTGAAGTTGAGGTTTACGACGCGGTTGTGGTTGGGGGTGGTAATGGTACTTTTGGCATTGATGATGGTGGTACTGGTTATGCTGCTGGTGCTGCTGCTGGTGTTTGTAACGTTTGCACCATATTCTCCAAAGCCACTACCCGAGCGCGAAACTCGTTGACTTCTTCTATTACACCGGGGTGATTGTCGGTTCGGACGAGCGGATAAATAAAATCTAGAATTTGATGTAGTATATAATCGTGACGAGATACTCTGGAAATGAGAGAGAAAATGGTATTTCGGACAGGTTCGCTGGTAAGTGCTTCAGATTCTTCGTCAAGAGGGCAATGTGGTGGATGAAAGGGATCTCCTTCTTCTTGTCTGCAATGATTGAGGAGGCTACGAACCCATCCCCAATTCATCCACAATAGATGATAACTGATTGGTTGATCTATTTCGGTCACACTGCTTTCGGAGCTTGAGTGGGATTCCATTTCGGAATCCGAGGGACTTGAATTGATGACGAATTCCATTTCGTACGATTGGATAAAGGATTTTTCAATATGTAATGATTTTCTGGCTATCGGATGGTATTCTAATTACATAGAATATCCATATATATAGAACAAAAGATTTCGTAGATTACGGAGGAATTTACGGAATATGTCAGGAAAGTTTACAGTAATAGATACGATAAGATATGATTTAGTAGATACGCTAAGATATAAATTTTGTTTATACACTATTCATGCAATCAATCAAGCAAAACGTGTCTAGACTAAGAATAACAAACAGGTAATTTTTTCGACAAAAATGATAAGCAAACTTTTGACATGCAGACATGGTCGAAGTCCAGACTCACTAATGCATCCTAACGACTTATCAGTTAGACACACTAATGCAGACCTGGTTCGCTAAGACCACCGCTCTGATACCACATGTAAAGACCCGTCCTAATCCATAAGAACGAATACAAGAACATATGATTACATCGTGAGGTATTTGACCTCTATATGATACATTTTACAAACATTGCATTCGTTTTAAAAGACAAACTTTCATTACATCGAAAGTTGATAGGCATGCATACCATTTCGTAATATCCATCTATAAATGATCTAATCTTTCATTTACTTAATCATAATCTTTACTGAACTCAATGACTTGAATGCAATGTCTTTTGAAATATGCCATGAATGATTCCAAGTAATATCTTTAAAATGAGCTAATGCACAGCGGAAGTTTTCTTTAATACTTGAGAATAAACATGCTTTAATGTGTCAACCAAAAGGTTGGTAAGTTCATTAGTTTATCATAATCATTCCTTTTCATAATTTTAATAGACCACAAGAATTTCATTTCGATTTCTCATAAATATACGTCCCATGCATAGAGACAAAAATCATTCATATGGATTGAACACCTGGTAACCGACATTAACAAGATGTATATAAGAATATCCCCATCATTCTGGGACATCCATCGGACATGATATAAAAATCGAAGTACTAAAGCATCTGCTACAATGGATGGGGTTTGTTGGGCCCAATAGATCTATCTTTAGGATTCGCGTCAATTAGTAGACTGGTTTACTAATTCTTAGGTTACCAAGCAAAAAGGGGCATATTCGGCTTCGATCATTCAACCATATAATGTAGTTTCGATTACTTGTGTCTATTTTGTAAAACATTTATAAAAGCGCATGTATTCTCAGTCCCAAAAATATATATTGCAAAAGCATTTAAAAAGGGAGCAAATGAAACTCACCATACTGTATTTCGTAGTAAAAAATACATATAACGTCATTGAACAAGTGCAAGGTTGGCCTCGGATTCACGAACCTAAATTAAGTATATATATTTATATGTGGGTCAATATTTATCTTAACAAATTAGGTCAAGTCATAGTGTACCACAATCCTAATGCTCGAGACTAATATGCAAAAGTCAACAAAAGTCAATTTGACTCAAAATGATTTCCAAAATTTATACATGATTATTATATAGTTTAAATATCGTCGTTTTATATTTTTAAATATTTTTAAAAGATCTATTAAAGTAAATAATATAATTCATTTATTAATAAATAAATTTTTATATAAAATATACTTTTATATATCTTAAGTAATAAAATTTATAAAGTTCATTATAAAAATAATGTGATAGGTAGTATTAATGTAATTATGTTACATGTAGTAAAACATCTTTGTATTACATATTTATTTGATAAAATAATATCGATAATAATAATAGTAAGTAAAAGTTATATTATTTTGTAACAATAATTATTATTATTTTATTAATAATAATAACAATATTTATATTTGCTAAAATAATATTATGATAAAATGGTAATTCATATTAATAAAAATAATAAAATTTTATATTAACAATGATATTTCTATTACATAATAATTTTGTAAAAATGATAGTTTTAATATTAATAATACTTTTAATAATAATAGTGATAAAAATAATGAAAAACGATAATTTTATCTAAATCAATTTCTTACAATAATTTAAACTTCATCATGATACTCATACTCATTATTTCCTAATCGGTTTGTTTAATAGCTTTTAATCGTCTTTTATATCACGTTCGTGTTAATGATAATAATAGTAATCATAATAATTAGGTGTTACTAATATTAATTTTTAATTATAATAATACTAATGATAATAGATATTATGATAATGATAATACTAATTATAACTTTAACGATAATAACGACAGTAATAATAACAGTTTTTAATGATAACACTTTTTATTGATAATGATGATAATAATAATAATAATAATAATAATTATTATTATTATTATTATTATTATTATTATTATTATAATAATGATAATAATAATAATAATAATAATAATAATAATAATAATAATAATAATAATAATTAGATAAAAACTATAACGACGATAATAACGACGATAATAATAATCATTTTTAATAATAATACCAAATTTCAATTGACTATAACTTCAAATCCGTTCATCGAAACCCTTCGATATCTAAATGAAAAGTTCTTAATTTTTCGCTAGCTTTCCAACGACATGCATATCTTATACCTTATCTCAACCTCATATGTAACTAATTCGAGATTCAACATAACCTATCTAATGGAAATATCAAAAGTACAAGCATGCATAATCCTATATATACTCGAGCACTAGTCAGGGATACACTATTAATATATAAAAGTTAATTTATGAGTACTCACGTATCAATATTGAGATTCAATATTGCAGGAAAGGTACGCAGACGCAAAGGAGATAATAAATACTGAATTGACCTCACGAGCATACCCATGAACCATACCTATCACCTACATAGCTATAACCCATAATTTCCTTAGCCCTATCCTACTTGCAAAACTCGTTTTGAAAACACGCGAGCAGCACCTCGTCGTAGTATTTTATGTATAATACTTAATACTAATATTAATATAATAGGATTAATAATAATAATATTTAATAATAATAATAAGATTAATAAAATAAATAAATAACTACGGAGTATATAGATTTTGAGAGATAGATAATCGAGCAAGCAGAGATCGAGTTCCATTTATAATCCATTTAGCTACCTACCCCTTAATGACAACTCATACGCACATATACATTCACCGACACTAGTTTTATGATTTTATATATGAATATATATTTATTTAATATATATTATATTTAATCTTTAGAATTAATTAAATATTATATTATATTCTCGTGCATAGTTGATTTGAAATTTTAGCACCGATGAATTGTACGTTGATGCTCGACTTACGTGCCGGTTCTGGTTTCTCGAACGCTTTTTCGTACGCTAAGAAAACTGGTACTTTATGTTTTGTGTAATGTACTTTTATCGGTAACAAGACTCAAATCAATGAAAAATTATCCCACTCAAAGTATAACTTATTCATTTGAGTGTTTTGGTCATTTGCTTCTATAAATCGACGTCTCGTTATTTACCAATATATATTATAATAATATTATTTTAAATCCAAAACGTTTTACGACTAAGTTAATATTATATTTTATCATTTTGTAAAATAATGATATTATTTATTTAAAAATAAAAACTTATATATTTTAGAAATAGTTACTTACTAATATAATATTTAGTTTTTCAAAAACTAATTATATTTCAATCGTTTAAATATTAGATATTATTATATCACCTTACGTTTTACGCTCCAGTACATAATTTGATATGATTCATTTATGCGCCAACGTTTAATTTAACTTCTCAAACGTTCTAATTAACATATCTATAAATCAATCGAATCAATAAACAAGTGTTACAGTCGTTTACTTAACTTATCGATATTCATTTTCTAAGATATCTATATTCCCCAATTTTTACTTTTACATTAAATAATATGAAGGTTAAATAGTTTATCTTATCAAAAGTCACGAGACAATTATTGTAAGGCATGTATTGAAATTCAACAAGAATTTCCACCAATCTGTCTAGCTCTCGCTACTTGACACTTTGTCGTTACACGAAGATCACTTTACCATTTATTCCGAATATCGTTAAAAAGGAAAGGTTTCCTAAATCAAAGTGGACCTCTCAACAGAGACCTGTAATCATATCACAATGTATCTGATAATTCAATCATTTGATATTATCTTCTAATTCTGTCAATAAGTATATTGAAACAATTACGTTCATGTAATGTATTATTCATTTAATACTTTGTTAACATTCTCAAGTCGTATCATAGACTTCATAACTTATTTTCATATCTATCAAACCATTTAATGTTTTATTAATATTTCTCATTTTAATATTCACACATATGTATATTCATACGTATCTATTTACACATAATTGTTCGTGAATCATCGAGAGCAGTCGAAGGGTAAATGAATACATGAACACAGTTTCAAAGTTTTTGAGATTTCAATAATACACACTTTGCTTATCGTGTCGGAAACATTCAATCATTTAAAGATAAAGTTTAAATTTGGTAGGAAATTTTCGGGTTGTCACAATCCTCAACCAACAGACCAAAGTCAATAATGGTCAATGGAGTTTTCGCCGAGGAAGCAAAATATTGAGAAGATTACCAATTTTCCGATGAATCAGATCCCGATGAGGATTCCGATGATGTTATAGAAATTACCTCGACCCAATTTAACAAAGCAAAAGAAAATAATAAGGGAAAAGGTATAAAAATAGAGAAACCTAATTCCAAACCCGATGAACTTTATATGTATCGGCAATATCCGTATTTTCTAAATTGTAACAATAATCCGGGAACCTCTAAACCACCAGGTTTTTCTAAACCATTGTGGAAAACGAAGGCTCGTATTAGAGGAACACCATATATCCATAGAAAATTAGGAAAACGAACCAAGTCCGAAGAAGAAGAAACCAGTGATTCAGATTAGAGGGTTATAATCATGTTGTGTATTATATGTATTGTAGTGTGCTTGTACTTTTATGTTGTATGTAAAAATTGCTTGTATTCTTTGTTAATTTTTTTTTACGAATCTAATCCTTGTCTATTTTACAGTATAAAAACAAAATGGATGTTAAGGGTAGACAACCGAATATTTTAGAAGACCTACCAGAGGATATGATTGAGGAAATCTTGCTAGAGTCGGTCAGAATTCATCAGCACATTTAGTTATGGCAAAATTAACCTCTCAAACATTTGAAAGACTTTCCAGAAATGCCTTAGTTTATAAAAGGCTTTTCTTTAATAGGTGGGGTATATCACATTGGGGAGACCGTAAGTTACGCCGTGTTTTCTTTAAAGCGTTAAATGCGGGGAACCCAAATGCAATTTTACGCTATGGGTTAAGAACCTATTTTGACTCAACATATCCCAACAGAGGATTTCGTGAGTTAGAAAGAGCTTCTAATATGCAACATAAAGAAGCATGTTATGCTTACGGGTTAGTGATGTTCGCTTCTTACCAAAATGAGAAAAAGAACATCGGATTACAACTATTAAATAAAACCTTTCCACAAGTGACGGATTCAGTAGTTGGGGTGAGAAACAAGGTTTTTAGATTATTACGGGGCTGTTGGACATTACGAAACCCTCGTCCTTTTGACGATATTACAATATGCTGCCTAGCCAATGGTCATAACGGTAACTTTCCACAAGACCAAGGATGGGAAGTCGTCTTAGTAAAACCAGAATGCGTGGCTTGTTTCTGGACTTATGAATTACGTGTCTTTATTTCTTTTGCTGAACAACTTGCGTATTAACTAGATTTGCCTTTATAGCTGCCGAGTAGCAAAGTTATTATGTGTTATATTTTATCCTATATGTATAATAGTGGTATTGTAAGTTTGTAAAATTTTGTATAAACTTTGAACGCAAAATATTATTGTAATAAGTTTTTCATATAGAAGCGTAGTAGCTGAGTTGTATAGTAGCTAGTAAGTATGAACTTAACGGGTAGGTACTACCCAAATTAAAACTATAAAATGCTAATATAAAGAAAAAGCTTTTATAAATAAGTTCATATAATGCTACGAAATACTATTGACTACTCTTAAATTCTATATGATTAACTCAATTCTTTTGGCTATATTTGAAGGAAATGGCACCGACGACTCGTCAGAACTTGAACATGAGTGAGGAAGATTTTCGTGTTTTCCTTGCTGCGAATATAGCCGCAGTACAGGCTGCGATGCAAAATAACAATAACTCTGGATATAGCAGTGGAACTAATTCCACAAGAAATCGTGTAGGATGCTCCTACAAAGAATTCACTGCCTGCAAACCTTTGAAATTTGATGGAACCGAAGGACTAATTGGATTGAAACGGTGGACCGAGAAAGTCGAATCGGTGTTTGCCGTAAGTAAGTGTACTGAAGAGGACAAAGATAAGTACGCTACGCATACCTTCACAGGTAATGCGTTAACGTGGTGGAACACCTATCTTGAACAGGTACGACAAAATGCTGCTTACGCACTACCGTGGTCGGCATTCAAGCAATTGATGAACGGGCAATACCGTCCTAGAAACGAAGTCAATAAGCTCAAGGTAGAACTTATAGAGTTACGAACACAAGGGTTAGACATTACCACATATGAACGACGATTCACAGAGTTGTGCCTATTATGTCCGGGAGCGTTCGAAGATGAAGAAGAGAAGATCGACGCGTTTGTAAAAGGGTTACCAGTAAGGATTCAAGAAGATGTGAGTTCACACGAGCCCGCTTCCATACAAAAGGCAAGTCGAATGGCTCATAAACTCATAAATCAGATTGAGGGAAGAATTAAAGAGCAGGCGGCCGAAGAAGCCAACACGAAACAACTCAAGAGAAAGTGGAAAGAAACCAGTGACAAGGGTCACTAATACAACAACAACAACAACAACAATCACAACCATAATCACAATAACAATCATAACAACCGCAACAACAATCGCAACAATAACCGTAATCCTAACATTAATTACAAACGTCCCAATAACAACAACAACTACAACAATCGGTTCAACAACAATAAAAATCCCAACAACAATCTCAACAACAACAATGGCAACAAAAACCAAAAATGCCAAAGGTGTGAAGAGTACCACCAGAATGAGTTCTGCATGACATTTTGCACCAAGTGTAAAAGAACTGGCCATGGTGCGAGAAAGTGTGAGGTCTACGGCCCAATGAATAACAGAAATAAAAGAACAGATAATGTCGGAACAAGTAATGCCGCCTTTGTTTGTTATGGATGTGGAAAACCGGGTCACATTAGAATTAATTGCCCGAATCAGGGGAATACTAATGGGCAGGGCCGTGGAAGAGTTTTCAATATTAATACGGCAGAAGCGCAGGAAGACCCGGAGCTTGTTACGGGTACGTTTCTTATTAACAATAAATCTTCTTATGTTTTATTTGATTCGGGTGCGGATAGAAGCTATATGAGTAGAGATTTTTGTGCTAAATTAAGTTGCCCATTGATGCCTTTGGATAGTAAATTTTTACTCGAATTAGCAAACGGTAAATTAATTTCAGCAGATAATATATGTCGTGATAGAGAAAAAACTGGGGGATGAAACGTTTAAAATTGATTTAATACCAGTTGAGTTAGGGAGTTTTGATGTAATAATTGGCATGGACTGGTTGAAAAAGGTGAGAGCAGAGGTCGTTTGTTACAAAAATGCGATTCCATTATGCGTGAAAAAGGAAAACCTTTAATGGTGTACGGAGAAAAGAACAACGCGAAATTAAATCATATTAGTCATTTGAAGGAGCAAAAATTAATAAGAAAAGGTTGTTACGTCATTCTAGCACACATCGAGGAAGTTAAACCTGAAGAAAAGAACATCAGTGATGTTCCCGTCGCAAAAGAATTTCCTGATGTATTTTCGAAAGAATTACCGGGATTACCCCCACATCGATCCGTTAAATTTCAAATAGACCTTGTACCAGGAGCTGTACCAATAACCCGTGCTCCATACAGACTCGCACCCAACAAAATGAAAGAATTACAAAGTCAGTTACAAGAACTTTTAGAGCGTGGTTTCATTCGATCAAGCACATCACCATGGGGAGCTCCTGTTTTGTTTGTCAAGAAGAAGGATGGTACATTTAGGTTGTGTATCGAATACCGAGATTTGAAAAAACTTACCATCAAGAACCGCTACCCACTACCGAGAATCGATGACTTATTTGATCAACTACATGGCTCGTCAGTTTATTCGAAGATTAATTTACGTTCTGGGTATCATCAAATGCGGGTGAAGGAGGATGATATTCCAAAGACTGCTTTTAGGACGCGTTATGGTCATTACGAGTTTTTGGTTATGCCGCTTGGGTTGACTAACGCACCAGCTGTGTTCATGGACCTCATGAACCGAGTGTGTGGACCATACCTTGACAAGTTTGTCATTGTTTTCATAGATGGCATACTTATTTACTCAAAGAATGACAAAGAGCACGAAGAACATTTGAGAAAAGTACCAGAGTTGTTAAGGAAAGAAAAACTGTACGCTACGTTTTCAAAGTGTGCATTTTGGTTGGAAGAAGTTCAATTCCTCGGTCATATAGTGAACAAAGAAGGTATCCAGGTGGATCCAGCAAAGATTGAAACCGTTGAAAAGTGGGAAACCCCGAAAACTCAGAAACACATACGCCAATTTTTAGGGCTAGCTGGTTATTACAGGAGATTCATCCAAGAATTTTCTAAAATAGCAAAACCCTTGACTGCATTAACGCATAAAGAGAAGAAATTTGAATGGAAGGATGAACAAGAGAAAACGTTTCAATTGTTGAAAAAAAAGTTAACTACGGCACCTATATTGTCATTACCTGAAGGAAATGATGATTTTGTGATATATTATGACGCCTCAAAGCAAGGTCTCGGTTATGTATTAATGCAACGAACGAAAGTAATTGCTTATGCGTCTAGATAATTGAAGATTCACGAGAAAAATTATACGACGCATGATTTGGAATTAGGCGCGGTTGTTTTTACATTAAAGACTTGGAGGCACTACTTATATGGGGTCAAAAGTATTATATATACCGACCACAAAAGTCTCCAACACATATTTAATCAGAAACAACTGAACATGAGGCAGCGTAGGTGGATTGAGTTATTAAATGATTACAATTTTGAGATTCATTACCACCCGGGGAAGGCAAATGTGGTAGCCGACGCCTTGAGCAGAAAGGACAGAGAACTCATTCGAGTAAAAGCTATGAATATAATGATTCACAATAACCTTACTACTCAAATAAAGGAGGCGCAACAAGGAGTTTTAAAAGAGGGAAACTTAAAGGATGAAATACCCAAAGGATCGGAGAAGCATCTTAATATTCGGGAAGGCGGAACCCGGTATAGGGCTGAAAGAATTTGGGTACCAAAATTTGGAGATATGAGAGAAATGGTACTTAGAGAAGCTCATAAAACCAGATACTCAATACATCCTGGAACGGGGAAGATGTACAAGGATCTCAAGAAACATTTTTGGTGGCCGGGTATGAAAGCCGATGTTGCTAAATACGTAGGGGAATGTTTGACGTGTTCTAAGGTCAAAGCTGAGCATCAGAAACCATCAGGTCTACTTCAACAACCCGAAATCCCGGAATGAAAATGGGAAAACATTACCATGGATTTCATCACTAAATTGCCAAGGACTGCAAGTGGTTTTGATACTATTTGGGTAATAGTTGATCGTCTCACCAAATCAGCACACTTCCTGCCAATAAGAGAAGATGATAAGATGGAGAAGTTAGCACGACTGTATTTGAAGGAAGTCATCTCCAGACATGGAATACCAATCTCTATTATCTCTGATAGGGATGGCAGATTTATTTCAAGATTCTGGCAGACATTACAGCAAGCATTAGGAACTCGTCTAGACATGAGTACTGCCTATCATCCACAAGCTGATGGGCAGAGCAAAAGGACGATACAAACGCTTGAAGACATGCTACGAGCATGTGTTATTGATTTCGGAAACAGTTGGGATCGACATCTACCGTTAGCAGAATTTTCCTACAACAACAGCTACCATTCAAGCATTGAGATGGCGCCGTTTGAAGCACTTTATGGTAGAAAGTGCAGGTCTCCGATTTGTTGGAGTGAAGTGGGGGATAGACAGATTACGGGTCGGGAGATTATACAAGAAACTACCGAGAAAATCATCCAAATTCAACAACGGTTGAAAACCGCCCAAAGTCGACAAAAGAGCTACGCTGACATTAAAAGAAAAGATATAGAATTTGACACGTTGGAAAGGCGTTGTTCGATTTGGTAAACGAGGGAAATTAAATCCAAGGTATATTGGACCATTCAAGATTATTGATCGTGTCGGACCAGTAGCTTACCGACTTGAATTACCTCAACAACTCGCGGCTGTACATAACACTTTCCACGTCTCAAATTTGAAGAAATGTTTTGCTAAAGAAGATCTCACTATTCCGTTAGACGAAATCCAAATCAACGAAAAACTTCAATTCATTGAAGAACTCGTCGAAATAATGGATCGTGAGGTTAAAAGACTTAAGCAAAACAAGATACCAATTGTTAAGGTTTGATGGAATGCTCGTAGAGGACCCAAGTTCACCTGGGAATGATAAGATCAGATAAAGAAGAAGTACCCGCACTTATTTCGAGAAGATACGTCAACACCTCCAACTGCTTAAAATTTAGGGACGAAATTTATTTAACGGGTAGGTACTGTAGTGACCCGAACTTTTCCATGTTTATATATATTAAATGAAATTGTTATTTACATGATTAAGTATTTCCAAAATGTTAAGCAATCAAACTTGTTAAGACTTGATTAATTGAAATAGGTTTCATATAGACAATTGACCACCCAAGTTGACCAACGATTCACGAACGTTAAAACTTGTAAGAACTATATGATGACATATATATGGATATATATATAGTTAACATGATAGTATGATAAGTAAGTATCTTAATAGATATATTAACAATGAGTGATATACATAAAAATGAGTTTATTGAATTAAGAAACTCGAAACAATATATATAACGATTATTGTTATAACAACGTCTTACTAAATACATATGAATCATATTAAGATATTGTTACACTATGTTTAAATATGATAATTGATATATAATCATATCATTAAGTGTATTAACAATGAACTACATATGTATAAACAAGACTACTAACTTAAGGATTTCGAAACGAGGCATATATGTAACGATTATCGTTGTAACGACATTTAAATGTAAATATATCATATTAAGATATATTAATACATCATAATATCATGATAATGTAATAATTTAACATCTCATTAGATATAATAAACAATGGGTTAACAACATTTAACAAGAATCGTTAACCTAAAGGTTTCAAAACAACACTTACATGTAACGACTAACGATGACTTAACGACTCAGTTAAAATGTATATACATGTAGTGTTTTAATGTGTATTCATACACTTTTTAAAGACTTCAAGACACTTATCAAAGTACTTCTACTTAACAAAAATGCTTACAATTACATCCTCGTTCATTTTCATCAACAATTTTACTCGTATGCACCCGTATTCGTACTCGTACAATACCCAGCTTCTAAATGTATTTACTATGGGTATATACACTCCAATAATCAGCTCTTAGTAGCCCTTGTGAGTCACCTAACACATGTGGGAACCATCATTTAACATCTAGCAAGAAATATCTAACAAAACAACAAACTAATGGAGCCTTTATGGATGCTTAAGTTCACGTGAACTAGGAGACTCACAAACACATTTCCATTTTAATTTTCTTGAATCATATTACTCTATATCAAGTATTATTACATTGTTCTAAGTGTTCTTCATCATCTTCATCAAAATCTAGCTCAATCTAGTTCATAAATCCATACATAAACCAAGTTATAAAACAACTACTCAAGAACACACCAACAACACTTCCAAGTTTGCTAGCTTACTTCCAATCTTGCAAATCCACTTTGAGTGATCATTCAACCTCAAGAAATCTTTCTTATTTACAGTAAGATATCTTTTTAATACAAGGTAATACTCATATTCAAACTTTGATTCAATTTTGATAACTTTAACAATCTTATTTCGAGTGGAAATCTTACTTGAACTTGTTTTCATGTCATGATTCTACTTCAAGAACTTTCAAGCCATTCAAGGATCCTTTGAATCTAGATCTATTTTTCTCATTTCTAGTAAATTTATCCACAAATCCTGAGGTAGTAATGATGTTCATAACATCATTCGATTCATATATATATAAAACTACCTTATTCGAAGGTTTAAACTTGAAATCACTAGAACATAGTTTAGTTAATTCTAAACTTGTTCGCAAACAAAAGTTAATCCTTCTAAATTGACTTTTAAAATCAACTATACACATGTTCTATATCTATATGATATGCTAACTTAATGATTTAAAACCTGAAAACACGAAAAACACAGTAAAACCGGATATACGCCGTCGTAGTAACACCGCGGGCTGTTTTGGGTTAGTTAATTAAAAACTATGATAAACTTTGATTTAAAAGTTGTTCTTATGGGAAAATAATTTTTCTTATGAACATGAAACTATATCCAAAAATCATGGTTAAACTCAAAGTGGAAGTATGTTTTCCAAAATGGTCATGTAGACGTCGTTCTTTAGACTGAAATGAGTACCTTTACAAAAATGACTTGTAACCTGTATTTCTGACTATAAACTTATACATTTTCTGTTTAGATTTATAAACTTAAGTTCAATATGATACCATAGCAACTTGAATCACTCAAAACAGATTTAAAACGAAGAAATTATGGGTAAAACAAGATTGGATAATTTTGCTCGTTGTAGCTACGTGAAAATTGGTAACAAATCTATAGTAATCATATCTTAGCTAACTTGTTGTATTATACATGTATTCTAATATATTATGTAATCTTGAGATACCATAGACACGTATGCAAATGTTTTGACATATCATATCGACCCATGTATATATATTATTTGGAACAACCATAGACACTCTATATGCAGTAATGTTTGAGGTAGCTATACAGGGTTGAGGTTGATTTCAAAAATATATATACTTTGAGTTGTGATCTAGCCTGAGATGTGTATACACTGGGTCATGGATTGATTCAAGATAATATATATATCGATTTATTTCTGTACATCTAACTGTGAACAACTAGTTGTAGGTTACTAACGAGGACAGCTGACTTAATAAACTCAAATCATCAACGTAATAAAAAATGTTGTAAATATATTTTGAACATAATTTGATATATATGTACATATTTGTTATAGATTCGTGAATCGACCAGTGGCCAAGTCTTACTTCTCGACGAAGTAAAAATCTGTGAAAGTGAGTTATAGTCCCACTTTTAAAATCTAATATTTTTGGGATGAGAATACATGCAGTTTTATAAATGTTTTACAAAATAGACACAAGTATGTGAAACTACATTTTATGGTTGAATGATCGAAATCGAATATGCCCCTTTTAGCTTGGTAGCCTAAGAATTAGAGAACAGGCCCCTAATTGACGCGAATCCTAATGGTAGATCTACGGGAACTAACAACCCCCATTCTGGAATTTAGAATGCTTTAGTGCTTCGAGTTTGTCATGTCCGATGGGTGTCCCGGAATGATGGGGATATTCTATATGCATCTTGTTAATGTCGGTTACCAGGTGTTCACCATATGAATGATTTTTATCTCTATGTATGGGATGTATATTGAAATATAAAATCTTGTGGTCTATTATTACGATTTGATAAATATATAGGTTAAACCTATAACTCACCAATATTTTTGTTGACGTTTAAAGCATGTTTATTCTCAGGTGATTATTAAGAGCTTCCGCTGTTGCATGCTAATATATGGATAAGATTTGGTGTCAGCATGCTTGTATAATATTGTTTAAAACTGCATTCGAGATTTACTTTGTTGTAACATATTAATATTGTAAACCAATATGTATTGGTAGTGTGTAAGTGTGATATTTTTAGATTATCATTTCTGGATAACCTAGGTGGTGTCTTTTTAACCTTGTTGATAAAATAAAGGTTATGGTTTGTTTTAAAAACAAATGCAGTCTTTGAAAAACGTCTCATATAGAGGTCAAAACCTCGCAACGAAATCAATTAATATGGAACGTTTATAATCAATATGAATGAGACATTTCACCTACGAATCTAGGCAGTTGAAGAAATATGAAGAGAACTATACCACACATGACCTTGAGTTAGGTGCTGTGGTATTTGCATTAAAGATATGGAGGCATTATTTATATGGTACTTACTTTACGGTGTACACTGACCATAAAAGTCTTCGACACATCTTTGATCAGAAACAGTTGAACATGAGGCAAAGTCGATGGCTCGAGACTTTGAATGATTATCACTGTGAGCTGAAATATCATCCCGGTAAGGCGAATGTAGTTGCCGATGCCCTTAGTCAGAAAGACGATGTTAAACGTGTTCGTGCTCTAAATCTAAAAATCAAGTCGAATCTTATCTCACGAATCTGTGAAGCTCAATTGGAAGATATTAAACCGACACTTATCGAAGGTGAAGGACCCATTGGTTTTGAGAACCAACTTCAAGTGAAAGCTAATGGTACACGGTACTTTGGCAACAGAATTTGGGTTCCTCGTTTCGGTAATCTCCGAGAACTAGTCTTGGATGAAGCACATAAGATTAGATATTCTATTCATCCCGGTTCCAGTAAAATGTATCACAATGTGAAGCAATTCTACTGGTGGCCTAACATGAAAGCCGACATTGCTACTTATGTTAGTAAGTGTCTTACTTGTCTGAAAGTCAAGGCTGAACATCAAAAGCCTTTTGGTTTGTTGACACAACCTGATATTCCGCAGTGGAAGTGGGAGTACATCACTATGGACTTTGTTACTAAGTTACCTAAGACTTCGAATGGTAACAATACTATTTGGATCGTAGTTGATCATCTTACTAAATCTGGACATTTCATACCGATCAAGGAAACTGACAAGATGGAGAGATTAACACAACTTTATATTAAAGAAATTGTCTCACGTCATGGTGTTCCTATCTCGATTATTTCTGATCGCGACAGTCGATTCGTTTCCAGATTCTGGAAAACTTTACAATCTGCTCTTGGAACTCAACTCGACATGAGTATAGCTTATCATCCTCAAACGGATGGTCAAAGTGAACGGACTATTCAAACCATGGAAGATATGCTACGTGCTTGTGCAAAAACTTTACAATCTGCTCTTGGAACTCAACTCGACATGAGTACAGCTTATCATCCTCAAACGGATGGTCAAAGTGAATGGACTATTCAAACCATGGAAGATATGCTACGTGCTTGTGCAATTGATTTTGGCAAAGGATGGGATAGACATATACCTTTTGGTTGAATTTTCTTACAATAACAGTTATCACTCCAACATTAAAGCTGCACCTTTTGAAGCTTTATATGGACGGAAATGTAGATCTCCTTTGTGTTGGGACAAACTCGAGGACAGACATTTAACTGGTCCTGAAATCATTCACGAAACTACCGAAAAGATCGTTCAAATTAAGCAACGTTTAGAAACTGCCCGTAGCCGACAAAAGAGCTATGCCAATAAGAAACGAAAAGACATCGAATACCAAGTTGGAGATAAAGTCATGTTGAAAGTATCCCCTTAGAAAGGTGTTGTCCGCTTCGGTAAAAGAAGTAAACTCAGTTAATGATACGTCAGACCATTCACAATCACTGAAAGAGTCGGTCCCGTGGTGTATCGATTAGAACTACCAACTGAACTCAGTCAAGTACATGATGTGTTTCATGTCTCAAATCTTAAACGGTGTCTTGCTGATGACACACTTGTTATTCCTCTGGATGATGTCCGCATTGATGAGCAAATGCACTTCGTTGAAGAACCTATAGAAATTATGGAAGGAGAGGTCAAACAAACGCGTAAAAGCAACATACCTATCGTTAAAGTCCGTTGGAATTCGCGTAGAGGCCCTGAATATACATGGGAACGCAAAGACCACATGAAACAGAAATATCCCCATCTCTTCTCAAGTGCTGATGCAAACGAGGACTCTACCTAAAAACTTCGGGACGAAGTTTTCAATAACGAGGAGGTACTATAACGACCCTCATTTTTCCATTCTATATTCCTCATTTTTCCATTCTATACTTTTCCTTATTAAATGCCCAGCAAAATAATTAACCTTAATAATTAAACTTTAATCGATAATTGTTAAGCGTTAATAATTATAAAATATAATAATTAACTTTGTACATTAATCGACAAGTTAATAAAAATAATAAGTTAATAAACTTTTGTGAATAAATAAATAACTTTAAAACTTGTGTATTAAAAATAATTAAACTTGGATAATTAAGGAACCATTTAAGCTAAATTAAAGTGCAAGGTTTGAAGTGAAAAATGTTAAACCCTAACCCTAAAACCCTAGCCGATTTTTAGAGGGTAAAATTACCCTATTACCCTTCAAAATTTTCGGCCAAGACACCCTCCCATGACCCCTTTTCCAAGCCAACTTGTTCCCTAAGTAATTCCTTATTAAACCCTAATTCTAGAATAATCCTATCCTCCCTATAAATAGAGACCTAGGCTAACCCATTCTATGTACCAAATCACAATTACAACTCTCTCCCAAATCTCTCCCTCTCTCTTATTTTCGGCCCAAAACCGAAAATACCACCACCCCCATTGAAATCCCCACTAATCTTCAAGGTGATCTTCAAGTGTTCTTCGCGTTCTTCGTGTTCTTCATGAATCTTCAAGGTGTTCTTCAAGTTTCTCAAGGCTTTAATCTTCAATCTTCATCGTGTTCATCTTTTCTTCGTTAGTTATCTTTGAATCTTCAAAGGTATAACATAAACCCTAAACTATTTACATAAACTTTGATCTTTGTTAATTCATATTCATATTATAAACTTGTTATACATAAGTAAATATATAAACACCTAGATCTATACATGTATATATATATATATATATATATACATGTATATATATATATATATTATATATATATATATATATATATATATATATATATATATATATATATATATATATATATATATATATATATATATATATATATATATATATATATGCATGTCGACTAGAAGAAAAAAAAAGGGGAAAGGAAACTTTGATCTTAAAACCCTAGGTTATTACATGGAAGATTTGTTATGGTTAATTAAGGAAACAAAATAAACCTACATATTTATATATATATACATATCGACACATATACATATATACATGTAAAAAATATATTTTATATATATATATATATATACACGAAAATACATACATATACATATTAAAACCTTAAACCCTAATTACACCTAAACTATACTACATTAAACAAAACCCTAATTCTTAAACCCTAATTATTTAAAACCACTTTAATTATTAAAACCCTAATCATTACCTAATCATTACTACATTAAATAAAACCCTAATTTATTAAACCCTAAATTATTAAACCCTAGGACATTAATTACTAAACCCTAGTTATTAATTACTACTTTAATTAACTAACCCTAATTAATGAAACCCTAATACTACTTATACTATTAATAAACATGTATACATTATTACTATTACTAGCACCTATAACCTACTACTTATATTGTAGCACATAAACATATTTTAGGATATGTATTAGAGATGTATAGATCTTCGAACTTTCTTGACGAATGGTTCCTATAGCTTAAGCCCCTAGACCTGAAATGGCCATTCGAAGAGAAAGGGGTAATTGGAAGCTTATCTAATACGGCAAGTATTCTAAAATGGAAAACACTCTTAAAAGTAGAAACTTTCTAATTATAGAAACTTACTAAAATAAGGAACCTACTAAAAGTGGAAACTTTCTAAAAATAGAAACTTACTAGGAAAGGAAACTTAGTAAAACGAACTATACTTAAAATACTGTCATACTTAACATCTACTTAAACTTGGGCAAAACGCTTAACTACTCTTAAATGTCATAGGTTGACTTTTCTGCCTCACTCGTCCAACTTTCTATTCCGAGAAATAACTAGCTCTCTCTCTACTTACTAAGGTGAATTCATAGCCCCACTTATTATTGCACAACTTATTTACTTTTACTTTTATTGGGGTGAGACACATGCTGTTTTTACATTTTACAATTTAGACACAAGTACCAACTGCTAAAACTATGCTATACACGGCTATGTCCGACTAAGTCCCTACAGAGATATTTTTAATTGCTGCTTGCATGCTTAATTATTGGGGGTAGGCCTATCGGGAGTAACGTCCCCGATACATTTGACTAAGTCTGTGTATTACTTACTAATGAAATTAAACCGACAAGTATAAACGATAACTTGTCTTGGGGCAAACTTGAACGTTTAGTCTAAATATCACGCATTGGCATAACTTTTTGATCCTGCGGGAGATCAACTTTATAAACTAAATCTTGTGATCTAAAACAACGGTCAAACTTTTGTTAAACCTATGAACTTCACTCAACCTTTTTGGTTAACACTTTTCCATGTTTATATATATTAAATGAAATTGTTATTTACATGATTAAGTATTTCCAAAATGTTAAGCAATCAAACTTGTTAAGACTTGATTAATTGAAATAGGTTTCATATAGACAATTGACCACCCAAGTTGACCAACGATTCACGAACGTTAAAACTTGTAAAAACTATATGATGACATATATATGGATATATATATAGTTAAAATGATACTATGATAAGTAAACATATCATTAAGTATATTAACAATGAACTACATATGTAAAAACAAGACTACTAACTTAATGATTTTTAAACGAGACATATATGTAACGATTATCGTTGTAAAGACGTTTAATGTATATATATCATATTAAGAGATATTCATACATGATAATATCATGATAATATAATAATTTAAAATCGCATTTGATATTATAAACATTGGGTTAACAACATTTAACAAGATCGTTAACCTAAAGGTTTCAAAACAACACTTACATGTAACGACTAACGATGACTTAACGAATCAGTTAAAATGTATATACATGTAGTGTTTTAATATGTATTTATAAACTTTTGGAAGACTTCAATACACTTATCAAAATACTTCTACTTAACAAAAATTCTTACAATTACATCCTCGTTCAGTTTCATCAACAATTCTACTCGTATGCACCCGTATTCGTACTCGTACAATACACAGCTTTTAGATGTATGTACTATTGGTATATACACTCCAATGATCAGCTCTTAGCAGCCCATGTGAGTCACCTAACACATGTGAGAACCATCATTTGGCAACTAGCATGAAATATCTCATAAAATTA
Source organism: Rutidosis leptorrhynchoides (assembly GCF_046630445.1). NCBI lineage: Eukaryota > Viridiplantae > Streptophyta > Magnoliopsida > Asterales > Asteraceae > Rutidosis > Rutidosis leptorrhynchoides. The sequence goes on from NC_092339.1 coordinate 173,551,074, forward strand.
CAAAAATATGAGTAATCATTCATGACTTATTTACATGAAAACAAAATTACATATCCTTTATATCTAATCCATACACCAACGACCAAAAACACCTAAAAACACTTTTATTCTTCAATTTTCTTCATCTAATTGATCTCTCTCAAGTTCTATCTTCAAGTTCTAAGTGTTCTTCATATATTCTACAAGTTCTAGTTACATAAAATCAAGAATACTTTCAAGTTTGCTAGCTCACTTCCAATCTTGTAAGGTGATCATCCAACCTCAAGAAATCTTTGTTTCTTACAGTAGGTTATCATTCTAATACAAGGTAATAATCATATTCAAACTTTGGTTCAATTTCTATAACTATAACAATCTTATTTCAAGTGATGATCTTACTTGAACTTGTTTTCGTGTCATGATTCTGCTTCAAGAACTTCGAGCCATCAAGGATCCATTGAAGCTAGATCCATTTTTTTCTTTTCCAGTAGGTTTATCCAAGGAACTTAAGGTAGTAATGATGTTCATAACATCATTCGATTCATACATATAAAGCTATCTTATTCGAAGGTTTAAACTTGTAATCACTAGAACATAGTTTAGTTAATTCTAAACTTGTTCGCAAACAAAAGTTATTCCTTCTAACTTGACTTTTAAAATCAACTAAACACATGTTCTATATCTATATGATATGCTAACTTAATGATTTAAAACCTGGAAACACGAAAAACACCGTAAAACCGGATTTACGCCGTCTTAGTAACACCGCGGGCTGTTTTGGGTTAGTTAATTAAAAACTATGATAAACTTTGATTTAAAAGTTGTTATTCTGAGAAAATGATTGTTATTATGAACATGAAACTATATCCAAAAATTATGGTTAAACTCAAAGTGGAAGTATATTTTCTAAAATGGTCATCTAGACGTCGTTCTTTCGACTGAAATGACTACCTTTACAAAAACGACTTGTAACTTATTTTTCCAACTATAAACCTATACTTTTTCTGTTTAGATTCATAAAATAGAGTTCAATATGAAACCATAGCAATTTGATTCACTCAAAACGGATTTAAAATGAAGAAGTTATGGGTAAAACAAGATTGGATAATTTTTCTCATTTTAGCTACGTGAAAATTGGTAACAAATCTATTCCAACCATAACTTAATCAACTTGTATTGTATATTATGTAATCTTGAGATACCATAGACACGTATACAATGTTTTGACCTATCATGTCGACACATCTATATATATTTCGGAACAACCATAGACACTCTATATGTGAATGTTGGAGTTAGCTATACAGGGTTGAGGTTGATTCCAAAATATATATAGTTTGAGTTGTGATCAATACTGAGATACGTATACACTGGGTCGTGGATTGATTCAAGATAATATTTATCGATTTATTTCTGTACATCTAACTGTGGACAACTAGTTATAGGTTACTAACGAGGACAGCTGACTTAATAAACTTAAAACATCAAAATATATTAAAAGTGTTGTAAATATATTTTGAACATACTTTGATATATATGTATATATTGTTATAGGTTCGTGAATCAACCAGTGGCCAAGTCTTACTTCCCGACGAAGTAAAAATCTGTGAAAGTGAGTTATAGTCCCACTTTTAAAATCTAATATATTTGGGATGAGAATACATGCAGGTTTTATAAATGATTTACAAAATAGACACAAGTACGTGAAACTACATTCTATGGTTGAATTATCGAAATCGAATATGCCCCTTTTTATTAAGTCTGGTAATCTAAGAATTAGGGAACAGACACCCTAATTGACGCGAATCCTAAAGATAGATCTATCGGGCCCAACAAGCCCCATCCAAAGTACCGGATGCTTTAGTACTTCGAAATTTATATCATATCCGAAGGGTGTCCCGGAATGATGGGGATATTCTTATATATGCATCTTGTTAATGTCGATTACCAGGTGTTCACCATATGAATGATTTTTATCTCTATGTATGGGATGTGTATTGAAATATGAAATCTTGTGGTCTATTATTATGATTTGATATATATAGGTTAAACCTATAACTCACCAACATTTTTGTTGACGTTTTAAGCATGTTTATTCTCAGGTGATTATTAAGAGCTTCCGCTGTCGCATACTTAAATAAGGACGAGATTTGGAGTCCATGCTTGTATGATATTGTGTAAAAACTGCATTCAAGAAACTTATTTTGTTGTAACATATTTGTATTGTAAACCATTATGTAATGGTCGTGTGTAAACAGGATATTTTAGATTATTATTATTTGATAATCTACGTAAAGCTTTTTAAACCTTTATTGATGAAATAAAGGTTATGGTTTGTTTTAAAATGAATGCAGTCTTTGAAAAACGTCTCATATAGAGGTCAAAACCTCGCAACGAAATCAATTAATATGGAACATTTTTAATCAATAAGAACGGGACAATTCATCACGGGTATCCGCGGGTCACGGGCATGGGCGAAATGTTTATACCCGTGGGCGGGTAACGGGTCTCAACGAGAAAAAAACAACCCGATGGGCGGGTCGCGGGTATATAAGATCCGCGCCCATTACCCGCGGGCTCCATCCCTATTCAGGAGTCTTCTAAGTGCGCCAACACTTAGGATTGAGGTTAAGGGCGACCAACCCTTTCGTTTATAGTCATGACTTACAAATCTCTAGTTCTGCGCGGGTGAGGCTTGGACAGACCGATGTCTGTCGCCCTCCGGTTAATAAAGCTAGCCTATCGCCAAATAGACTTCTGCTGCACGGGAGCTAGACAAGACATCACTTACGTAGGCAGGACCAGCGTGAATAACTTCTGTATGCTGACAGTTTAAGTCAAGTAGATATTCTGCTTAAAACGGGTACATGAAATTATAGACTGGAAATGACTTGATGTATGAAAAGTACAATCGTAAAGACATTGTTTAATAGTGAAATCAACTAGTAACCAATCTTTGTGCGTAATAATAGTATCGTTACATGCACATTCAGATAAACTAGCGAAATGATCAGTTCCTCTACTTTCTTCATCACATGTAACATCGTTTCAGCGTGGTAGCGTGCCAAGTGCGTTTAATCGCCTTACCATTGAGCTCTGCCAGTTTGTAGGTTCCAGTTTTACTAATTCCAATGACTCTGTAGGGACCCTCCCAATTGGGCCCTAGCTTCTCGGTATCTTCGATTCCGCTTGCCTGGTTGTCGCGCCAAATATGTGACGACCCAGAAATTTTTGACCAAATTTAAACTTTATTCTTATATGATTTCGACACGATAAGCAAAGTTTGTAAAGCTGAGTCTCAAAATTTTGGAACAATTACATGACTGCATTTGCCCTTTTTACTATTTTCGACGTTTCACGAACAATTTATTTGTAAACAAATATAGTTAAGTACACACACACACACACATACATATATATATATATATATATATATATATATATATATATATATATATATATATATATATATATATATATATATATATATATATATATATATATATATATATATATATATATATATATAGGTATATATGATAATTAAATACGATGTTATATTAATATTTTGATTATTATCTTTTGTATTATTATTAATGAATATATTAATTAGGTGCAATTTAAAATAAAATTATATAAATCTATGATTACTATGTATAATTACTATTATATGTACATTGTAATGCATATAATTATTCAAATATGTAATTAGTGAAATATAAGATTAATATATTATATGTATTTATAAGTTAAAGTATAGATGTTATATTAATATTTTGATTATTATCTTTTGTATTATTATTAATGAATATATTAATATTAATATTTGTATTATTAGTATTATTATATAAAATGAAATTTGATATGTATAAGTGTTATATTATTGATATTATTATTATTATCATTAACAAAACTAATATTATTATAAGTAGTGTTATTAATAGTATTATTAATAATATTATTGTTATCATTTTTATTATAATTATTATTATTAAAGTTATTAAATTTATCATTTTCTTTTATTATTATTGATATAATTATCAGTATTATTAATTTTATTATTATTATTTATATAATTATTACTAGTAGTAATATTAAAATACGTATATATTATACAAGTTGTAATCAAATACAAATACATACATAAAATACTATTATATATAAATAGATATATAGATGTAGATAGATATAAATATATACGGATATATATAGCAGATAAGTAAAGAAATACAGCTATATAATATAGTAAATATATATAAATTTATATATAGATATATATATAAATATAAATACGATTATAAACTCACAAGGATCCAAATCAGTTGCCTATATCCATTAACTTTATCACGCTTTTGTTTCTGTCTATAAACTGGAATGCAAATCGAATGGGATCACAGAGAAACAACAAATTCAGTTACCCATCGATTTCTTTTATTTTTTTTAAATATATTCATGTACGATCGAATATTTCTTGTCCACTTAATCAACCTATGAAACAAAATTTAATTGAGTCACTTTTGCTGTAACAATATCACTTACCCTCTATATGACCCTCTACTATTGCAATTCGAATTAAAACATAAAAATTAAACTAAAGTTTTGAAGAAAACAGTCGGGTTTCTCTGTTCTTGAACTCGATTTACAATAGCCCAATTTCAAATCCAATTTCAAAATCTACAAATGCAAAGTTGTTGTAAATCATCCATTTAAACTATCCGAAAAGCCTCAACTTCCAATTTTTCAAAACAAGATCGAATTTCGAAGTCAAACTTTTAGAATCAAAAAGTCAACCTTTGTTCTTCATCAAAATTTGGATTCGTTCTTGTGTTTCATATCAAATTAAAGGTCCAGAAAGTTTTTAGGAGAGTATTGAAACCTATTTCATGTAGAATGGATGAGCTAAAACGTTTAAAAAATCGATTTTGATGTTTGAAGTTTTGTTCTTGTTCTTCGCTAGATACATCAGTTTTTTTTTTTTAGTTTTATTATTTTTTTAACAAATACATCCAATACCAGTCGGCTTAATTCAGTTACAAGTTTTAATTAAAACCTTAATAAGTTAGTATTGTATGTTATGTGATTTTGGCAGCTGGTGTTTGAAAGAAAGAAGAAGAAAAGGAAGTAAGGAAAAACAGGTTTTATATATATTGGGTTGCCTTAATTACAAAACAATGGAATTAGCCGGATGGTTAAGCAGGGTTGCGAGTGAGCGAGGGGTCGCGGGTTCGAGCCCCGTCTTGGGCAAATTCTTTTTAGCACGATTTTAAAGGGTATACACTCATTTTTTCTAATTATTATTATTATTATTATTATTATTATTATTATTATTATTATTATTATTATTATTATTATTATTATTATTATTATTATTATTATTATTATTATTATTATTATTTGTTAATATTAATTATTATTATTATGATAATTATTAGTAATGTTGTTATCATTATTAGTATTACAAATTATTAATATTATTATTATTATTACAAATACAAGAATTAATAATAATTATTATTATTATTATTATTATTATTATTATCATTATTATTATTATTATTATTATTATTATTATTATTATTATTATTATTATTATTATTATTATAGTTATAGTTACAAATTTAAATAATATTATTATTATTGCTAAGTTAATTATTATTATTACTAACATACTACGATTTATTATTATTATCATTAAATATTAGTATTATTATATTTACAATTGTTAGTATCATTATTATTACTATTATTATTATTATTATTATTATTATAGGTATTATTATATTATTATGTGTATTATAATTAGTAACAATATTATTAACACTATTATCATTATTGTAAATATTATTATTATTAGTATTAGTATCATTTTTAAACATTAGTATTATTAATCTATTTATAATTAATATTGTTAATATTACTAAACTTTTTATTTAAAAACTGTTATTATCATTACTATAAGATTTATTAATAAAACTATCATTAATATTATGACTATGAGAATCATTAATATTATTGTCATTATTAATACTAGTATTTTCATTATTATTATTTTAATCACTAATAATGTTATTCTAGTATTGTTATAATCACTATTTTATCAAACAAATGAAATATGAATATATAAAATATTTAATACATATGACATAACAAAACTTATATTTTTAAAAAATGTATATATATAAAATTAATATATATTAATAATGAAATATAAAAGTTACTAATATAAAAATTATATCACTAATAAATATATATATATATATTTGTTCGATTGCGATTATACGTTTTAATATATACACAAATGATATAGGTTCGTGAATCCGATGCCAACCCTGCATTGTTCAATATCGTCATATGTATTTTTACTACAAAATACAGTATTGTGAGTTTCATTTGCTCCCTTTTTAAATGCTTTTGCAATATATATATATATATTTTTGGGACTGAGAATACAAGCGCTAATTTTATAACTGTTTTACGAAATAGACACAAGTAATCGAAACTACATTCTATGGTTGAATTATCCCGGAATGATGGCGAATTTATCATGTCCGAAGTTGTCCCGGAATGATGGCGAATTTATCATGTCCGAAGTTGTCCCGGAATGATGGCGAATTTATCATGTCCGAAGTTGTCCCGGAATGATGGGGATATTCTATATGCAATTTGTTAAGGTTGATTACCAGGTGTTCAATCCATATGAATGAATTTTTATGCATGATGTTTATGGGAAATGGGAATATTAAATCTTGTGGTCTATTAAAATGATGAAAATTATTGTTTACGATAAACCTATGAACTCACCAACCTTTTGGTTCAAACTTGAAAGCATGTTTATTCTCAGGTATTAAAGAAATCCTCCGCTGTGCATTTGCTCATTTTAGAGATTTTACTTGGATTCATTCATGACATATTTCGAAAGACGTTGCATTCGAGTCGTTGAGTTCATCAAGATTATTATTAATTCAATTATAGGTGGATATATTATGAAATGGTATGCATGCCGACAACTTTCGATGTAAAGAAAGTTTGTCTTTTAAAAACGAATGCAATGTTTGTAAAATGTATCATATAGAGGTCAAATACCTCGCGATGTAATCAACTATTGTGAATCATTTATAATGCATATGAACGGGGCATTTCAGTTGGTATCAGAGCGGTGGTCTTAGCGAACCAGGTCTTGCATTAGTGTGTCTAACTGATAGTTGTTAAGATGCATTAGTGAGTCTGGACTTTGACCGTGTCTGCATGTCAAAAGTTTTGCTTATCATTTCGTGTCGAAAATTACCTGCTTATCATTCTTAGGGAATCACTTGCTTATCATTCTTAGTCTAGACACATCTTACTGCATTGATTGCATAAATAGTGTATAGACAAAAATTCATATCTTAGCGTATCTGTTACTGTAGACTTTGCCTGACAGCTTCCGTAGATTCCTTCGTAACTTATGAGATTTTAGTATTATATATGCATATGTAAATTATGTATTGCAGTGTACTAATCTACATCCAATAATCTAATTCATATCGAAAATCAATTCCCTGATCGTACGAAATGGATCCTTCAACTAGTTCCAGTTCCTCGAATTCCTACAGCTATTCCGATATGGATTTCCACTCGAGCTCCGAAAGCAGTATAACCCGAATGAATCAACCAATTATCCATCATCTATTCTGGATGAATTAGGGATGGGTTTGTAGCCTACTTAATCAATGGAGACGCGAACAAGGCGATCCCTTTCACCAACCGAATTCACCTCTTGGTGAAGAACCTGAAGCACTTACCGGTGAACCTGTTCGTAACACTATTTCCATCCTCATTTCCAGGATAGCTCGTCATGATTATATTCTATCCACAATTCTAAACCTTATTCATTCGCTCGTTCCTACCGACAATCATCCCGGAGTAATAACAGAAGTCAACGAGCTTCGCGCCTGAGTTGTAGCCTTGAAAAATATGGTGCAAAACGTACCAGCTTCAGCAACATCATCGGCACCAGCAGTACCACCAACATCAATATCAGTACCACCAACAACCCAAGTTTCAACATCACATGCATCAACATCTCATTCTGTACCTCGATTATAATCATCATTCTACGTACCGTTCTACATCAATTATCTTCATTCTCCCTGGCAATTATGTAATCTCTAATGTTTTAGAGATTATGTATTCTAGTGCAAACGGTAAATCAAATGAGTTTAATACTATATTGACTCATTAAATCCATGATTACATCTGAAGAAAATATATATGTATGTATATTTTCATAAAGATTGTAATTAAAAGTTCTTTTGTACAAACTGTTAATGGTGAAAATATTTTAACGGGTAGGTAATACCCGAGGAATATTTAGATTTCACATTAATAAGTTACACTGTACATTTTTCCAATCTGATTAAACAGTCATTTACTATTGTACTTACATCCACTGATATACGTATCCGTTCACCGCAGAATAACCATTTTCATTCAATTTCATATTTGGATTTTGACCTATCAGAAACCAACAAGTGGCATAATGAAGAAAACATTGGTCAAAAATAAAATTTGTTAGAAACAAACAAACTAACTATGAGAAATTCTGTTAAGAATCAACGCTAACTATTCCTAGCTAACTGTTCCTAGCTAACTGTTAATTCCTTATTACATTTATTTATCGCAATTTATTTATCGCAATTTTAATTCTCGCAATTTTATTTATCGTTATTTAATTTCTGTTATTTATTTTTATGCACTTTAAATATCGGGACACGTATACAATGTTTTGACATATCATATCGACGTCATCTATATATATTATTTGGAATAACCATAGACACTCTATATGCAGTAATGATCGAGTTCTCTATACAGGGTTGAGGTTGAATCTAAAATAATACATATATACCTTGAGTTGTGATCGAGTCTGAGACATGTATACAATGGGTCACGATACATATTAATTAATTCCAATATTATATATTAAACTATATATGAATTATTGAATTACTAATTGTGGACTGCTAACTGTGGACTGCCAACATTGGATAATTAAAATGAATTAAAATATTGATTATAACATATGAAACTAAACATTTCTTCAAGTTTTCCACTTGATTTCATCTTAAACCTCATTTGTATCTTGACGATTCCAATCTGCGTTCAAACCTTTCATAATTCTTGAAAACACCTCAATCGGGAGGATGAACCAACCGCACTTCATCTACGGAAGAAAATATTTATGCATATAGATATGCACCTGAAAACACTCGGAACCTGAGTAAACATTTAACAACTATATGTGCTAGCTCCTTTGGCGTTGTTATTATCGAATATAACTTTACAATCCCTCTTCAAAGTAGCTAATTGTCACAGCTCCAGCAAGACAACTTAAACTTTTCATCCGGAGTAGCCTTATTATAATTCGGATATATACGATTACCCTATTCATCATCGTTACCGGAGAACCGTTTATATTCCACCACATTAGCAGTAAACTTACCAGCAACTTCATTACTCATTGGCTTAAGTCTCTCCGAAGAACCATTATATTTGTTCGTTAAAATCTATTCATATACTCATCCACATCTTATAACGAGAATTTCCACATCAATTATCGGGAATCAGCAATCAGTACTTTGAAAACTCGCAACATGCCTACATCAACAGTTATATGTATATATATATAACGTTTATCTCTTAGAATTATGATCTTCCATTCTGAAATTCTGAAAAGCATCCAGTCTACGAATCAATACTTCAAAGTTTGAAAAAGTTGAATGAAGCAGCAAAAACTATAAACGACCTTAACAGTCGGAAGTTTGAAGATAAAGAATAATGTGTTGGTAAAGCTCAGAAAAGTTGAAACTAGAAAACGGATTGAGCAAACCCTGAAGGAGGCTATGGACAAATCACAAAGACTAAAACTGCCTTCAAAGAATCCAAATGACTCAGTATCTGCTAAAGTCATTAACGAATACCTTGCTTCGGTCTCTAACCCTTTACGAACAAATCTCTTCATCATCTATCGATATTAGAAATTCTAAGATATCATCGTATCTTTCATTATAAATATCCTCCATATTTCTGAAGATATTTCCACAATTATTCTTATCTGAAATCATCTACCTCTTTGCGTTATCTGTATTACATCATAAAAGAAACTATTTTAGTTTCTAAATTCTGAAACCTTCGAGTTTAAAATATGAATGTTTTTGAAGTAGTGTTGGGAACTGAAGCATGAGTTAGTATAATATAATGACACTTGATCAACGTGATTATATTACAGTAAGTCATGCTGAGTTTCTAATGGAACTTGATGATTCACAGACCATATAGTCATCAGGTGCCATGTTACATGACTCTTACATTCTACCTAATCTCCAAACATATTAAGATCATATCTTTTTGATAAATCTATTTTTCCAGGATATTCTGGTAATTTGAAAAATCAAGATCGTGTCATTACAATTTCCTTCTTAGAACAATAACTATGTTCATTCCAAATTTCATATCTACAAATTCTGGACCATTATTTGCTTGAGTTAAAAGTTGGGAAGAGAAAACAAAAGCATAGAGCTTCGAAATATAAGGAAGAATATAAAGCCCGATGACAACACATAAATTACAAACCGTGTATATCAATGTTTATCGCAACATAAAGACACGGTAGAATTAAAAACACTATAACCCCAAGGGCAAAGTAGAAGAAAATAGATTTCTCCGGTGGAAGTTGGAAAAGGAGAATGATTGTTGCATTAGTCTGGATAAGAACAAGGATCAGAACTGGATTAAGCATTTTCACAATCTTTTGAATTTGGGAATTGAGTATAGGAGTGGAAAAACTAAAGGAACGGAAGAAGTTAATTTATAGTGAAATATCTGATAAAGAAACCAAGGCAGATCTTCGCATTCAATTAGAGAGATCATAATTTCCTGAATTACCGAAGAATCAAATCTTATATAGATTCGAAGATTATCTCTAAATCCCTTAAATGTCGAAAATCAACCGTGACTACGTCACCGGTTAAGTCGAACCTTCATTTATTCTTTTCACTCTTTTGTGATAACTTCACTCGTACTCTTCACATAAATGAATTATGTTATCCATATTACCCATTGATGATAAAATTCTAGTTATCAACTCATATGAGTCATGAAAACATATTTATTGTCAGCAATGATGATCCCACTCAAATTTTGGGACGAAATTTCTTTAACGGGTAGGTACTGTGACGACCCAGAAATTTTTGACCAAATTTAAACTTTATTCATATATGATTACGACACGATAAGCAAAGTTTGTAAAGCTGAGTCTCAAAATTTTGGAACAATTACATGACTGCATTTGCCCTTTTTACTATTCCCAATGATTCACGAACAATTTATTTGTAAACAAATATAGTTAAGTATATATATATATATATATATATATATATATATATATATATATATATATATATATATATATATATATATATATATATATATATGATAGTTAAAAATTATAAAGTAAAATTTAAATATTTGAATAAATTATATAAAATAAAATACGAAATAATTAGGTGCAATTTAAAATAAAATTATATAAATCTATGATTACTACATATAATTACTATTATATGTACATTGTAATGCATATAATTATTCAAATATGTAATTAGTGAAATATAAGATTAATATATTATATGCATTTATAAGTTAAAGTATAGATGTTATATTAATATTATGATTATTATCTTTTGTATTATTATTAATGATAATATTAATATTAATATTTATATTATTAGTATTATTATATAAAATGAAATTTGATATGTATAAGTGTTATATTATTGATATTATTATTATTATTATTATCATTAACAAAACTAATATTATTATAAGTAGTGTTATTAATAGTATCATTAATAATATTATTGTTATCATTTTTATTATAATTATTATTATTATTAAAGTTGTTAAAATTATCATTTTATTTTATTATTATTGATATTATTACCAGTATTATTAATTTTATTATTATTATTATATAATTATTACTAGTAGTAATATTAAAATACTATATATTATACAAGTTGTAATCAAATACAAATACATACATAAAATACTGTTATATATAAATAGATATATAGATGTAGATAGATATAAATATATACGAATATATATAGCAGATAAGTAAATAAATACAGCTATATAATACAGTAAATATATATAAATTTATATATAGATATATATATATAAATATTAATACAATTATAAATTCACAAGGATCCAAATCAGTTGCCTATATCCATCAACTGTATCACGCTTTTGTTTTTGTCTATAAACTGGAATGCAAATCGAATGGGATCACAGAGAAACAACCAATTCAGTTACCCAACGATTTCTTTTATTTTTTTAAATATATTCATGTACGATCGAATATTTCTTGTCCACTCAATCAAGCTACGAAACAAAATTTAATTGAGTCACTTTTGCTGTAACAATATCACTTACCCTCTATATGACCCTCTGCTATTGCAATTCGAATTAAAACATAAAAATTAAACTAAAGTTTTGAAGAAAACAGTCGGGTTTCTCTGTTCTTGAACTTGATTTACAATAGCCCAATTTCAAATCCAATTTCAAAATCTACAAATGCAGAGTTGTTGTAAATCATCCATTTAAACTATCTGGAAAGCCTCAACTTCCAATTTTTCAAAACAAGATCGAATTTTGAAGTCAAACTTTTAGAATCAAAAAGTTAACCTTTGTTCTTCATCAAAATTTGGATTCGTTCTTGTGTTTCATATCAAATTAAAGGTCCAAAAAGTTTTTAGGAGAGTATTGAAACCTATTTCATGTAGAATGCATGAGCTAAAACGTTTGAAAAATTGATTTTGATGTTTGAAGTTTTGTTCTTGTTCTTCGCTAGATACAACAGTTTTTTTTTAGTTTTTTTTTTTAACAAATACATCCAATACCAGTACACTTAATTCCATTACTAGTTTTAATTAAAACCTTAATTAGTTAGTATCGTGTGTTATGTGATTTTGGCCGATGGTGTTTGAAAGAAAGAAGAAGAAAAGGAAGTAAGGAAAAACGGGTTATATATATATATATATATATATATATATATATATATATATATATATATATATATATATATATATATATATATATATATTGGGTTGCCTTAATTAAAGAAAAATGGAATTAGCCGGATGGTTAAGCAGGGTTGCGGGTGAGCGAGGGGTCGCGGGTTCGAGCCCCGTCTTGGGCAAATTCTTTTTAGCACGATTTTAAAGGGTATACACTCATTTTTTCTAATTATTATTATTATTATTATTATTATTATTATTATTATTATTATTATTATTATTATTATTATTATTATTATTATTATTTGTTGTTAATATTAATTATTATTATTATTATGATGATTATTAATAATGTTGTTATCATTATTAGTATTACAAATTATTAATATTATTATTATTATTACAAATTCAAGAATTAATTATTATTATTATTATTATTATTATTATTATTATTATTATTATTATTATTATTATTATTATTATGATTATAGTTACAAATTTGAATAATATTATTAAAATTGCTAAGTTAATTATTATTATTACTAAGATACTATAATTTATTATTATTATCATTAAATATTAGTATTATTATATTTAAAATTGTTAGTATCATTATTATTACTATTATTATTATTATTATTATTATAGGTATTATTATATTATTATGTGTATTATAATTAGTAACAATATTATTAACACTATTATCATTATTGTAAATATTATTATTATTAGTATTAGTATCATTTTTAAACATTAGTATTATTAATCTATTTATAATTAATATTGTTAATATTACTAAACTTTTCATTTAAAAACTGTTATTATCATTACTATAAAATTTATTAATAAAACTATCATTAATATTATCACTATGAGAATCATTAATATTATTGTCATTATTAATACTAGTATTTTCATTATTATTATTTTAATCACTAATAATGTTATTCTAGTATTGTTATAATCACTATTTTATCAAACAAATGAAAGATGTATATATAAAATATTTAATACATATGACATAACAAAAAAAAACACGACCGGGGGGAAGCAAAAAAAATATATATAGGGGCAGGATCAATAGGGAAATAACCAATCGGGGGGAAGCAAAAAAAATAAAAAATTTCATTTTTTTTGGAATTTTTTTTTCCGACATCAAGATCACACGAAAATATGAACATTTAGAAGAGACACTTCGTGATGAATGTCATTATTTAAGTGGGAAAACGATCGACAAAAATTACATTCAAGATAATATTGTTCGTGAAGAATATGAACGTCTTTTTTTCATGTTTTGTGAAGTAAAATTTAGCCCGATTTAGAGTTTAGGGTTTAGGGTTTAGGGTTTGGTGTTTTGGGTTTATTCCATAAACTCAAAACACCAAACCCTAAACCCTAAACCCTAAACCTTAAATTTTAAACCGTTCGTGTTAAAAACTCAATCTAAATCCTAAATCTAAACCCTAAATCTAAACCCTAAACCCTAAATTTCTAAACCCTAATATCTAAACCCTATAAACCCTAATATCTAAACCCCAATAGCTAAAAACTCAACATATGCTCGAAAAACACGATAATTGTTATATATTACTTCTTCGAGCGTTTTCCCGCCAAAATAAAAATATTTATCACAAAGTGTCTCTACTAAATGTTCATATTTTCATCTCATTTATAATGTTCGTGAACAAAGTTTTTTCAAAAAACGAAAAAAAAAAATTTTTGCTTCCCCCCGAATGGTTACTTCCCTCTTGATCCTACCCCTATATATATATATATATATATATATATATATATAATTAATATATATTAATAATGAAATATAAAAGTTACTGATATAAAAATTATATCACTAATAAATATATATATTTGTTCGATTACGATTATACATTTTAATATATACATAAATGATATAGGTTCGTGAATCCGAGGCCAACCCTGCATTGTTCAATATCGTCATATGTATTTTTACTACAAAATACAGTATTGTGAGTTTCATTTGCTCCCTTTTTAAATGCTTTTGCAATATATATATTTTTGGGACTGAGAATACATGTGCTACTTTTATAACTGTTTTACGAAATACACACAAGTAATCGAAACTACATTCTATGGTTGAATTATCGAAATAGAATATGCCTTTTTTATCATGTCCGAAGTTGTCCCGGAATGATGGCGAATTTATCATGTCCGAAGTTGTCCCGGAATGATGGCGAATTTATCATGTCCGAAGTTGTCCCGGATCCGAAGTTGTCCCGGAATGATGGCGAATTTATCATGTCCGAAGTTGTCCCGGAATAATGGGGATATTCTATATGCAATTTGTTAAGGTCGATTACCAGGTGTTCAATCCATATGAATGAATTTTTATGCATGATGTTTATGGGAAATGGGAATATTTAATCTTGTGGTCTATTAAAATGATGAATTTTATTGTTTACGATAAACCTATGAACTCACCAACCATTTGGTTGACACTTGAAAGCATGTTTATTCTCAGGTATTAAAGAAATCCTCTGCTGAGCATTTGCTCATTTTAGAGATACTACTTGGAGTCATTCATGACATATTTCGAAAGACGTTGCATTCGAGTCATTGAGTTCATCAAGATTATTATTAATTCAATTATAATTGGATATATTATGAAATGGTATGCATGCCGACAACTTTTGATGTAAAGAAAGTTTGTCTTTTAAAAACGAATGCAGTGTTTGTAAAATGTATCATATAGAGGTCAAATAACTCGCGATGTAATCAACTATTGTCAATCGTTTATAATGTATATGAACGGGGCATTTCAAAACAAAGTCACCAACCGCATACGTGATGAGTCTAACTCTCTTATCATAGTACCTTGCGATGCATTGCTTGTTGATAGCTTCACATGTGGCTGCCATTTCTCTGCGCTCTTCCAGTAAATCCAGGTTAGTGCGCAGATCCCTAGAGTTCTTGTCTTGACTGAATGACAGTGTTTGCTCTGTGGGTATAGCTATCTCCGTAAGCAAGACCACTTCTGAGCCATATACCAGGCTAAAAGGTGTCTCTCCAGTGCTATTTATCGGTGTCGTGTGGTGCGCCCAAAGGACTTTAGGAAGCTGATCCACCCATCCTCTTCGTTGCTTTCCTAACCTTCCTTTGATGGCATGGACTGTGTCTCTATTGCTGACTTCGTATTGTCCATTGGCTTGAGGGTGCGAGACCGATGTAAAGCTTTGTTTTATGTTCAGCCCTTGACACCAACTACGAAAAGGTTCACCTTCGAACTGCGTTCCGTTATTGCTCACTATTTAATTAGCGATGCCAAACCTGCAAAAAATGCTTTCCCAGAAAAAAAATCCATCACCTTTTTACTCGTGATTTTGTTTAGTGGTTTTGCTTCTACCCATTTGGTGAAGAAGTCAATCGCGACTACCAAGTAATTTAGTGCTTCCCGATCTAACGGGGAACGCCCCCACTATGTCGATAGCCCATTTGCAGAAAGGTCATGGCGACATTATGGGAATCATTGGGTGCCGTGGAGCCTTACTGATGGGCGCATGCAATTGACATTCTTGGCATACTCTTATCCTTTCAGCCGCATCGTTGTAGATGCTGGGCCAGTAATAGCCCAATCTTTTGATTTTTTCTGCCACCGTTCTAAAACCAGAGTGCAAAGCGAAAGCTCCTGCGTGAACTTCGTCTATGATCTTCTTGGCTTGCTTGGGCCTGACGCAGCGAAAGCTTGGCCCAAGATATGACTTCCTATATAGGACATTATCGCGTAATTCGTACATCGGAGCTTTGACTCTTATCTTTTTGGCTTCTTCGTCATCTTCGGGTAGCGACCCCGTCTTTAGGAATTCAATTATGTTGGTAATCTGAAACATCCGAAACTAATCATCCGGACGATGTCCATATTGATTACAAACGAATTACAACAGTTGATAACATCGCGAGGTACTTGACCTCTATATGATACATTTTACAAATGTTGCATTTATTCTTAAAAGGCAATCTATCTTTACATCAAGATTTGACATATTCGCCTAACATTTCATTAAACCCAAATGACCTAATCTGTCATTTACTTCTTATTAGTCTCTAATGAACTTCAATAACTTGAATGCAACGTTCTTGAATCATGGCTTAAATGGTCCCAAGTAGTATCCTTAACATGAGCAAATGCACAGCGGAAGACTTAATTCATACCTGAGAATAACATGCTTTAAAACGTCAACATAAAGTTGGTGAGATATAAAGGTTTGATGCTAGCAGCGTTATAACAATGGACCACAAGATTTAAAGTTTATACATAATACACTCCTCATGTATGAAAAGTCGTTGAGCACTTGGTAACCATACTTAACATTTAAATCACAGCAGCATATTCTTAAATAAACCCTACACCGTACCAAGTGTAGTAACGAAACGAAGTACTGTGCAACCGTTAAAAACTGGTCGTCCAGCCCGGTTGGGGTTGTCAGGCCCGATAGATCTATCAACAGGATTCGCGTTTACGCTCCTCACGTAAATATTAGCTACCAAGTATAAAGAAATATGCCATGGTACAACTCAACGTAGAATTTATTTTTGATCACTTGTGTCCATATCGTAAATCATTTATAAAAGTTGCGCATGTATTCTCAGCCCAAAAATATTTAGAGTTTAAAAGTGGGACTATATACACACCTAATGTATTTTGTAGTAAAAATACATATAACATCATTGATAACTTATAAGGTTGGCCTTCGATTCACGAACCTAATCAATTATATATTTACATATTGATTAATATCTAATTAACAAATAAAGTCAATTTACAGTGTACCACAATCCTAATGCTCGAGACTAATATGCAAGAGTTAATAAAATTTTATTTGACTCAAAAAGATTTCCAAAAATTTCTACATAATCATTTATAGTTAAATATTATCATTTTATATTTTTAAATATTTTTACAAAATTTATTAGAGTAATTAATGTATTCCATTTATTAAAACTTTATATATAAAATATACTAAAGTAATAAGTTAACATTTTATAATAATATTTCCATGAAAAAAATAATACTTTTAATAAAAGTGATAAGTTTAGTGTTAACGATAATGATTTTATAGTTTTAATAACAATAATCGATCAAAATAATAATTTGGTAATTTTTAACAAAATATTATTTTTAATAATAGTAATAATCATAATGATAATAATGTTAGATAACGATAAATAAAATAATAAATTGATAGTTTTAATAATATTTACAATCAATATAATAATTTGATAGTTTTAATAAAAATATTAATTATTTTTAATAATATTACAATAATAATAATAATACTAATATTCAGATAATAATAACGTTGATTTTAATGACGACGTAATAATAAAAATATTCATTTTTACTAATTTGTACAAAAGTTCAATTGACTATAACTTCAAATCCGTCCGTAGAATCCATTCGACCTCTAAATGAAAAGTTTATAGTTTTTCGCCACCTTTCCAAAAACATATATATCATATATATTATTTTAATCGCATGAGTAACTAATTCAGATTCTATCCAAAAATATATTTTGACAAAAATAAATTCAAAAGCATACATAATCCTAATTTCTCGAGCACTAGTCAGGGACACACTAATAATAAATAAATGTCAAGTTTTGAGTGCTCACGTATCAATATTGAGATTCAATATTGCAGGAAAGATATAAAACGCAACGGAGGTGATAAACACTAGATTGACTCACGAGCAAAACCCCCGAACATTACCCATAACTTCCATAGCTATTACCCATAATCTGGCTCACTCACTCCCACTCATGAAACCATTTTTGAAAACATTTGGACAGAACCCCGTCATAAAGTTTTGTATATAATTAGTAATAATACTCCTAATCCAAGATCAATCATAAAATAAATCTTAATTAATAATAAGATTAAATCTTAAAATAATCATAAGATTAATAAATCTTAAAATAATAATAATAATAATAATTATAAGTAATTATTACGGAGTATGTTAAATATAGAGGGATAGATAAAATTTTAATAAATAATTAAGTATTACGGAGTACCATTGTTATTGTAAAGTGCATGTGTGTGTGCGTATGTGTTGTCTTAAAGGGAATAAACCAGTAAAAACAGACGTGTTAGATTTATAGCCCATTTCTGATTGCATCCCAGCTGTAACGCATTCATTACAGGAACCCGAAGATATTTATTTATTATATATATTATAATATATTTAATTTTTATAATTAATTAAATTTTATATTATATTTATGTTAATGGTAAAAACATAATTTTTACAAAAATTTACTTTTACGTTGTCACTCTACTAATGTCCCGGTTCCGTTTTTTTTTCCAAAATAAGTTTCGTACATCAAGAAAACTCCGTTTTTTTCCAAAATAAGTTTCGTACATCAAGAAAACTAACCTTTTATGTTTAGTGACTCGTACCTTTGTCAAAATAATGGATTTTCAAACAATTCCACCAAAAATGTAATTTAAACTTTTGAGTGTTGTGGTCATTTACTTTTGTAAATCAAAATCTCTTTGTTTTTCCAAAGTATTTTTAAATTCAAAACGTTTTATATTTAGTAAAATGTTATATTAAAAATCAAAAATATATATTTAACGAACACGTTTTATTTAAATATTTTTTTTATTAAAATCACGGACCGTTAACACTTATAGTTTGACAAAAGGTTTCTAGAAAAACTCCGACTTTTAAGATAACGTTAAAACCTTTGTTTTTATCAAAAAGACTCGTTAATAATTTGACAAAGACAGTTCAGAAATTTATAAAATTATATTATCTTTTACTCTCGCCGATATATGTAGTAATCTTATATCAAAACCTAGTATCACATATCTAATACCTTGTTAACGCTATTAATTAATAAATACATATCGTATATACACATAGATGTTCGTGAATCGTCAGGCTTGGTCAAAAGGGTAACTAATCATCCAAATATAGATTTCAGACTTTCTAGACTCAACATTAAGGTTTTTGCTTATCGTGTCGGAAACATATAGAGTTTAAGGTTTAAATTTGGTCGGAAATTTCCGGGTCGTTACATAATCCAGCAATGCTCAGCTTCTTTGACAACATAGGCTAGTTAATTAGGTTCAATGGATTTCTTGAAGACTTGTTCGACCAACACTTTCTTTTCAAGATGATTAAACGTCAGCGCAGCCAGTTTACTTAATACATATGCCTGCTTGTTCTGACTTCGAGGTATTCGGCTTATCTAGAAATCATCAAACTCGCTGATCAGGGAATGGGCTAGGGATAAATATGCCTGCATTCCTTCATCGTGAGCATCTAAAGTGCCATTAATATGGTTGGCAACAAGCTGGGAATCAACGTATGCTTGGAGTTTCTTGATCCCAATTTCTTTGGCCAGCCTTATTCCCGCCAACAGGGCTTCGTACTCCGCTTCATTGTTTGTCGCCTTAAAGTTTAACCTTAGCGCATAAGTGTGTTCCTCCTTATCGGGACCCGTAAGCAATAGTCCTGCGCCTGCTCCCTCCGGACCACTTGTACCATCAGTATACAACTCCCAAAATTTGGGTACTGATAGTGTAATGTTTTCCAAGTCTAGCATAATTGGCATATCGGAAGTGGTTTCTGCTAGGTAATCTGCTAGTATATGTCCCTTAACTGCGCTTCTGGCACAAAGTTAATCTCGTGTTCTATCAACTCGATTGCCCACTTTGTTAATCGTCCCGACGTTTCTAGTTTATACGGGATTTGTCGGATACGCTGATCTGTCAATTCCACTATGGGATGAGCTTGTGTAGTGACCCGTCCTAATCCGTCTGGACGAAGTCATCAACATCTGGTTCCATTGCGATGATCAACTCTAAATAATGTCTTTACAATGAGCAAATGCACAGCGGAAGATTTCTTTCATACCTGAGAATAAACATGCTTAAAAGTATCAACCAAAAGGTTGGTGAGTTCATAGGTTTATCATAACAATCATTTCAATATATTAATAGACCACAAGATTTCCGTTTATAAATATATATACACTCGCAAGTGTATAAAAGTATTCTATAAGTTGTAGGCACCCGGTAACAAGCCTTAATGTTCATGTTTTACCCTCTGAAATACACCAGATCAGGTGTGTTTAAAATACCCTCGAAGTACTAAAGCATCCCATAGTCAGGATGGGGTTTGTCAGGCCCAATAGATCTATCTTTAGGATTCGCGCCTACAGTACATAGACAAGTAGTTTAATGTTACCAAGCTAAGGGTATATTTCTTTTTTAAACCCACATAGAATTAGTTTTAGTACTTGTGCCTATTTCGTAAAACATTTATAAAACAACGCATGTATTCTCAGCCCAAAAATATATATAAAAAGGGAGTAATGAAACTCACCATACTGTATTTCGTAGTAAAAATACATATAACATTATTGAACAGTGTAAGATTGGTCTTGGATTCACGAACCTAAATTAATTATATATATTTATATGTTGGTCAATATTTATCTAACAAATTAAGTCAAATCATAGTGTACCACAATCCTAATGCTCGAGACTAATATGTAAAAGTTAACAAAAGTCAATTTGACTCAAAATGATTTCCAAAATTTGTTCATGATTATTATATAGTTTAAATATCGTCGTTTATGTTTTTAAATATTTTTAAAAGATTTATTAGAGTAAATAATATAATTTATTTATAAATAAAACTTTATATATATATATATATATATATATATATATATATATATATATATATATATATATATATATATACTTTTATATATCTTAGATAATAAAATTTATAAAGTTTATTGAATATCATAAAAATGTTATGATAGGTTTTATTAAGGTAATTATATTATTGTATTACATTTTTATTTAATAAAATAAAATTGATAATAATAATAAGTAAAAGTTGTATTATTTTGTATTAATAATTATTATTATGCTACTAATAATAATAACAATATTTATATTTACGAAAATGGTATTATAATAATATGATAATTCTTATTAATAATGAAATTTTATATTAACAATGATATTCCTATTAAAAATAATAATTTTTGTAAAGATGGTATTTTAATATTACTAATAATACTAATAATTATTTTAATGATAATAATAATAATAATAATAATAATACTAATCATAACTTTAACGATAATAACGATAGTATTAATAATATTAAAAATAACAATTTTTAATGATAATACTTTTCATTAATAATAATAATAATAATAATAATAGTAATAATAATAATAATAATAATAATAATAATAATAATAATAATAATAATAATAATAATAATAATAATAATAATAATAAGGTAAAAAAACTAGAACGACGATAATAATAATCATTTTTACAAAAAATTCAATTGACGATAACTCCAAATCTATTCATCGGATCCATTCGATGTCTAAAGGAAAAGTTCTTAATTTTTCGCTGGCTTTCCAAGGACATGCATATCTTATACCTTATCTCAATCGCATGTGTAACTAATTCAAGATTCAACATAACCTATCTAAGGGCAATATCAAAAGTACAAGCATGCATAATCCTATTTTCTCGAGCAATAGTCAGGGATACACTATTAATATGTAAAAATTAATTTACGAGTACTCACGTATCAATATTGAGGTTCAATATTGTAGGAAAGGTACGTAGACGCAACGGAGATGATAAACACTAAATTGACCTCGCGAGCATACCTATAATCCATACCCATGACCTTTATAGTTATAACCCATAATTTCCTTAGCCCTATCCTACTCGAAAAACTCATTTTGAGATTATGCGGGCAGAGCGCCGTCGTAGTATTTTATGTATAATACTGATAATAATAATAATACCAAATAATACTAACACTAACAATAATAAGATTAATATTAATAATATTAAAATTAATAATAATAATATTAATAATATATATATATATATATATATATATATATATATATATATATATATATATATATATATATGATTATTTACGGAGTAATATGAGGAATTGAATCACAAAAATTGGAACTCGTTCGACTTTTATAGGCAAGTTAACCTCACCTACCCCTCATTCATTTCCTGTTCGCTCAAAACAAAAGATGTTACCTCATTTTACTTAACATAAATAAATATTAATATTAAATCTTTAGAATTAATTAAATATTATATTATATTATATTTACGTGCGTAGTAAAAATGTAATTTTTGTTCAAACGACTCGTACGTTGTCACTCGACTCATGTACCACTTTCGGTTTTTCAAGCGCACTTTCGTACGTTTAGAAAACTAGCCTTTTACGTTACGCGACGTGTACCTTTAATAATAATTTGACTTATTTATCAAAAATTTACTTTATGAAAAATGTAACTTATTAAATTGAGCATTGTGGTCATTTCCTTCTATAAATCAGGGACTCATTGTTTATCAAAATATATTATTTTAAATCAGAACGGTTTAAGACTAAGTTAAATATATATATATTTTTATTTAGAGTTGTAACTTTATACATAATATGTATGTTTGAAATATTTACCTAGTGATATAATATTTAGTCTTTCAAAACTAAATATATATTTCAAAGTTCGTTTTTAAAATCGTTTAGAAAAATATTATAACTCATAACGTTTTCATTTGAAAACTTGAATAAATACAATTCGTTTATGTATTAACTTTTTAAATATCAATCGCATCTCTAAGCGAATGTTACTATCGTGTACTAGACTAATTTAAAAAAATATATATATTTAATGAACACGTTTTAATGTACGTTGCAGGTTATTCATACATCTAACAACTAACATTCCAACTTACGTTGTTTAAATAAAAACATTTTAATAAACAAGTTCTATTATATCGAAAAATATTTTCGCACGTTTGAGAATAGATCAATCAAGTATTATGAAGTTCAATTCTCCACTAACTTTTGTCTAACTCTCGATAAGTTACACTTTGTTCTCACTTGTAATTTACTTTTACATTTATTTCACATACCTTAAAAAAAATGATTTCTCAAATCAATGTGGGCCTCGTTACAAAGACTCACAATCATACAATGTATCTGATAAATCTATCATTTGATATTATCTTTTAATTTCATCGATAAACTTATATTGAAACAAAATATGTTTATGTAAAGTATTATTTATCTAATACCTTGTTAACGTTTTTAATTAATAAGTATATATATTATATATACATATCAATATACACATAAATGTTCGTAAATCGTCGAGCATAGTCAAAGGGTAATTGATTACATGAATGTAGATTTCAAAACTTTCAAGACTCAACATTACAAATTTTGCTCATCGTGTCAGAATCATATAATGATTAAAGTTTAAATTTGATCAGAAATTTCCGGGTCATCACAGTACCTACCCGTTAAAAGAAATTTCGTCCCGAAATTTGATCGAGGTCGTCATGGTTAACTATAAGAATGTTTTCATGACGAATATGAGGTGATAATAGAGTTTTATCATCATTGAATAATATAGATGAAACAATTTGATTATTCGAAGAGTATAAGTGAAGCTATCGCAAGTGAGTGAAATGAGTAAATGTAGAATTGTTTTAATCGATGACGTAGTTACGATTGATTTTCGGAATTCACGGGATTTAAAGAAAATCTTCGTAATAAGATTTGGTTCTTCAGCGATTAAGGAAATCAGAATCTTCTTTGATTAAATGCAATAATCTGTTTCAATTTCTCTGTCGAGTTTCTCACTATAAATCCGCCCCCTCCGTTTCCTTATTTCCATATATCACTTCTTCTAGTCTTTCTTCTCAATTCACACTTTAAGCCATTCGTTAATATGCTCCATCCCATTCTGATCCTTGATATCCTCCTAACTTTCATATCTATCATTCTTCTCTTCCATCTACCACCGGAAGAATCTATTTACTTCTACTGTACTCTTGGGTTTATAGTGTTTCTAGTTCTCCCGTGTCTTTATATTGCTATATGCATTGACATATGCGGTTTATAACTTCTAGGTGGTTGTTGGGTTTTATATCTTCCTTTATACTTCGATGTCCCTGCTTCTGTCTTTTATAATCATTGTCATCCACAGTTAATGTCCTCTCCTATTTGCTGCGATTTATATTCCAATTTCTAGTTTGGAGTTTTCATTCTTTCGTTTCCTCTTCTTGTGATTAAGCATCGATTGTAATGGTCCAGAATTCGTAGATATGAGTTTCGGAATGAATATAATTAATGTTCTAAGAAGAGAATCGTAATGGTACGATCTTGCTTTGTCAAATTACCAGGATATCCCGGAAAAGACCGAATAATCAAGAAAAATATTTTCTTGATATGTTTAGAGATTAGATAGAATGTAAGAGTCGTGTAAATGACACATGATGATGGTATGTTCTATGAATCATCACGTCCCATTAGAAACTCAGCATGAATTACTGTAATATAATCACGTTGATCAAGTGTCATTATATAATATACTAACTCATGCATCAATTTCCAACACTACTTTAAAAACATTCATAGTTTAAAATCGAAAGTTTACAGAATATAGAAACTAGCAGTTTCTTATATGATGTAATACTAATAGCGCGAAGAGATAAATGATTTCAGATAAGATTAGTTATGAAAATATCTTCCGCAATATCGAGGATATTTATAATGAAAGATATGATAATATCTTAGAATATCTAAGATCAGAGGATGATGAAGAATATTGTCCGCAAGGGTTTAGAGTATGGAGCAAGATATTCGCTAAAGACTTCAGCAGGCATTGAATCATTTGGATTCTTTGAAGGCAGATTTAGCCTTTGTGTTTTGTCCATGGCCTCCTTCATGGTTTGCTCAATTCATTTTCCAGTTCCAACTTTGCTGAGTTTTTCCAACATACTATTCTTTATCATCAAACTTCTGATGGTTAAGGTTGTTTACAGTTTTTGCTGCTTCATCAGAAATTTCTAAATTTAAAGTATTGATTCGTAGACTGGGTGCTTTTCAGAATTTTCAAATTGGAAGGATAATTCTAAGAGATTAATGTTATATGTATACATATATCTGTTGATGTAGGCATGCTGCGAGATTCAAAATACTGATTGCTGATTTCTGGTAATTGGTATGACAATTATTGTTTCAAGATGTAGATAGATATATGATAGGGTATCAATGAATCAATATAGTGGTTTTTCGAAGAGGTTTAAGTCAAAGAATAATAAAGTTGTTGGTACGTTTACTGTTAATGTGATGGGATATAAAAGGTTCTCCGATACCGATGACAAAGGGGCAAACGGATATATCAAAGTTATAATAAGACTTATTCGAATGAAAACTTGAAGTTGATTTGCTGGTGCTGTGACAAAATTGTCTAATTTGAAAAGGAATTGCAAAGTTATTTTCGGTAATAACAACGACAAAGAAGCTAGCACAGATACGTGTTAAACGTTTACTCAAGTTTCGAAAATTTTTAGGTGCATAACTATATGCATCAATCTCTTCTTCCGTAGATGAAGTGCAGTTGGTTCATCCTCTTGAGATGTTTTTTTAAGAATCATGATAGATTTGAACGCTGATTGTAATCGTCAAGATACAAATAAGGTTTAGGATGACATCAAGTGGAAAACTTGAAGAATTGTTTTGTTTCATATGTTATAATCAATATTTTAATTCATTTTAATTGTCCAATGTTGGTAGTCCTCAGTTGATAGTCCACAGTTAGCAATATATAGTATTCGAATTAATTAATACGTGTCGTGACCCGTGTACATGTCTCAGACTCGATCACAACTCAAATTATATATATTATTATAGAATCAACCTCAACCCTGTATAGAGAACTCGATCATTACTGCATATAGAGTGTCTATGGTTATTCCAAATAATATATATAAATGCATCGATATGATATGTCAAAACCTTGTATACGTGTCCCGATATTTAAAGTGCGTAAAAATAAATAACAGAAATTAAATGACGATAAATAAAGTGCGTAAAGTAAATAACAGAAATTAAATGATGATAAATAAAATTGCGATAATTAAATTGCGATAAATAAAATATAATCAGTTAGCTAGGAACAGTTAGCTAGGATTTTTGTTAGCGTGGATTCTTAATAGAATTTCTCATAGTTAATTCATTTGTTTCTAACAAATTTTTATTTTGTCCAATGTTTTCTTCATTATGCCACTTGTTGGATTCTGGTAAATCAATATCCAAATATGAAATTGAATGAAAATGGTTATTTTGCGGTGAACGGATACGTATATCGGTGGTTGTAAATAGGATAGTAAATGACTGTTGAATTCAGATTTGAAAGAATGTACAGTGTAACTTATTAATGTAAAATCTAAATATTCCTCGGGTATTACCTACCCGTTAAAATATTTTTACCATTAACAGTTTGTACAAAAGAATTTTTGATTACAATCTTTATGAAAACATATATACATATATATTTTCTTCAGATATAATCGTGGATTTAATGAGTTAATATGATATTAATCTCATTAGATTTATCGTTAGAACTAGAACACATAATCTCTAAAATATTAGAAATTATATAATCGTCACATAGAATGAAGATAATTGATGTAGAACGATTCGTAGAACGATAATTATACTCGAGGTACAGAATGAGATGTTGAGTCATGTGGTGTTGAAACTTTGTTTGTTGGTGGTACTGGTGTTGATGTTGATGGTACTATTGGCACTAGTGATGTTGCTGACGCTGGTAGGTTTTGCACCACATTTTTCAAAATTGATTACTCGAGCGCGAAGCTCGTTGACTTCTTCCATTATTCCGAAATGAATGTCGGTCAAAACGAGCAGATTAATAAGGTTTAAAATTTTAGATAGAATATAATCGTGGCGAGATATTCAGAAAATGAGTGTGAAAATGGTGTTTCGAATGGATTCGCTGGTAAGTGCTTCAGGTTCATCGCCAAGAGGTGAAGTTGGTTGGTGGAAAGGATCGCTTTCTTCTCATCTCCATTGATTAAGTAGCCTACGAACCCATCTCCAATTCATCCAGAATAAATGATGGCTAATTGGTTGATCCATTCCGGTCACACTGCTACCGGAGCTTATGTGAACATCCATGTCGGAATTAACTGTCGGAGTAACTATCGAAATCTGAGGGACTCGAACTGGTTGAGGGATTTATCTCGTACGATCAGATGAAGAATTTTCGATAAGAAATAGATTAGAGGATGTAGATTAGTACCCTGCAAATACATAATTTACATATGCATATATAATACTAAAATCCCATAAGTTACAGAGGAATCTACGGAAGTTGTCAGGCAAAGGTAACAATAACAGATACGCTAAGATATGAATTTATCTATACAATGTCTATGTAATAGAGGCAGTAAGACGTGTCTAGACTTTAAGGATGATAAGCAAATAATTTTCGACAGTAAATGATAAGCAAAACTTTTGACATGCAGACACGGTCAAAGTCCAGACCCAATAATGCATCTAAACAACTATCAGTTAGACACACTAATGCAAGACCTAGTTCACTAAGGCCATCGCTCTGATACCAACTGTAGTGACCCGTCCTAATTCGTCTGGACGAAGTCATCAACATCTGGTTCCATTGCGATGATCAACTCTAAATAATGTCTTTACAATGAGCAAATGCACAGCAGAAGATTTCTTTCATACCTGAGAATAAACATGCTTAAAAGTGTCAACCAAAAGGTTGGTGAGTTCATAGGTTTATCATAACAATCATTTCAATATATTAATGGACCACAAGATTTCCGTTTATAAATATATGTACACTCGCAAGTGTATAAAAGTATTCTATAAGTTGTAGGCACTCGGTAACAAGCCTTAACGTTCATGTTTTACCCTCTGAAGTACACCAGATCAGGTGTGTTTAAAATAACCTCGAAGTACTAAAGCATCCCATAGTCAGGATGGGGTTTGTCAGGTCCAATAGATCTATCTTTAGGATTCGCACCTACCGTACATAGACAAGTAGTTTAATGTTACCAAGCTAAGGGTATATTTCTGGTTTAAACCCACATAGAATTAGTTTTAGTACTTGTGCCTATTTCGTAAAACATTTATAAAACAGCGCATGTATTCTCAGCCCTAAAATATATATAAAAAGGGAGTAATGAAACTCACCATACTCTATTTCGTAGTAAAAATACATATAACATCATTGAACAGTGTAAGATTAGCCTTGGATTCACGAACCTAAATTAATTATATATATTTATATGTTGGTCAATATTTGTCTAACAAATTAAGTCAAATCATAGTGTACCACAATCCTAATGCTCGAGACTAATATGTAAAAGTTAACAAAAGTCAATTTGACTCAAAATGATTTCTAAAATTTGTACATGATTATTATATAGTTTAGATATCGTCGTTTATGTTTTTAAATATTTTTAAAAGATTTATTAGAGTAAATAATATAATTTATTTATAAATAAAACTTTATATATAAAAAATATACTTTTATATATCTTAGATAATAAAATTTATAAAGTTTATTGAATATCATAAAAATGTTATGATAGGTTTTATTAAGGTAATTATATTATTTGTATTACATTTTTTTTATTAAAATAACATTGATAATAATAATAAGTAAAAGTTGTGTTATTTTGTATTAATAATTATTATTATTCTACTAATAATAATAACAATATTTATATTTACGAAAATGGTATTATAATAATATGATAATTTTTATTAATAATGAAATTTTATATTAACAATGATATTCCTATTAAAATAATAATTTTTGTAAAGATGGTATTTTAATATTACTAATAATACTAATAATTATTTTAATGATAATAATAATAATAATACTAATTATAACTTTAACGATAATAACGACAGTATTAATAATATTAAAAATAACAATTTTTAATGATAATACTTTTCATTAATAATAATAATAATAATAATAATAATAATAATAATAATAATAATAATAATAATAATAATAATAATAATAATAATAATAATAATAATAATAATAATAATAATAATAATAATAATAATAATAATAATAATAATAATAAGGTAAAAAAACTAGAATGACGATAATAACGACGATAATAATAATCATTTTTACAAAAAATTCAATTGACTATAACTCCAAATCCGTTCATCGGATCCATTCGATGTATAAAGGAAAAGTTCTTAATTTTTCGCTGACTTTCCAAGGAAATGCATATCTTATACCTTATCTCAACCGCATGTGTAACTAATTCAAGATTCAACATAACTTATCTAAGGGTAATATCAAAAGTACAAGCATGCATAATCCTATTTTCTCGAGCACTAGTCAGGGATACACTATTAATATGTAAAAATTAATTTACGAGTACTCACGTATCAATATTAAGGTTCAATATTGTAGGAAAGGTACGTAGACGCAACGGAGATGATAAACACTAAATTGACCTCGCGAGCATACCTATAATCCATACCCATGACCTCCATAGTTATAACCCATAATTTTCTTAGCCCTATCCTACTCGAAAACTCATTTTGAGATCATGCGGGCAGAGCCCCGTCGTAGTATTTTATGTATAATACTAATAATAACAATAATACCAAATAATACTAACACTAACAATAATAAGATTAATATTAATAATCTTAAAATTAGTAATATGATGAATTGAGTCACAAAAATTGGAACTCGTTCGAATTTTATAGGCAAGTTAACCTCACCTACCCCTCATTCATTTCCTGTTTGCTCAAAACAAAAGATGTTACCTCATTTTACTTAACATAAATAAATATTAATATTAAATCTTTAGAATTAATTAAATATTATATTATATTTACGTGCGTAGTAAAAATGTAATTTTTGTTCAAACGACTCGTACGTTGTCACTCGACTCATGTACCACTTTCGGTTTTTCGAGCGCACTTTCGTACGTTTAAAAAACTAGCCTTTTACGTTACGCGACGTGTACCTTTAATAATAATTTGACTTATTTATCAAAAATTTACTTTATGAAAAATGTAACTTATAAAATTGAGCATTGTGGTCATTTCCTTCTATAAATCAGGGACTCGTTGTTTATCAAAATATATTATTTTAAATCAGAACGGTTTATGACTAAGTTAAATATATATATATTTTTATTTAGAGTTGTAACTTTATACATAATATGTATGTTTGAAATATTTACCTAGTGATATAATATTTAGTCTTTCAAAACTAAATATATATTTCAAAGTTCGTTTTTAAAATCGTTTAGAAAAATATTATAACTCATAACGTTTTCATTTGAAAACTTAAATAAATACAATTCGTTTATGTATTAACTTTTTAAATATCAATCGCATCTCTAAGCGAATGTTACTATCGTGTACTAGACTAATTTATAAAAACATATATATTTAATGAACACGTTTTAATGTACGTTGCAAGTTATTCATACATCTAACAACTAACATTCCAACTTACGTTGTTTAAATAAAAACATTTTAATAAACAAGTTCTATTATATCGAAAAATATTTTCGCACGTTTGAGAATAGATCAATCAAGTATTATGAAGTTCTATTCTCCACTAACTTTTGTCTAACTCTTGATAAGTGACACTTTGTTCTCACTTGTAATTTACTTTTCCATTTATTCCGCATACCTTAAAAAAAATGATTTCTCAAATCAATGTGGGCCTCGTTACAAAGACTCACAATCATACAATGTATCTGATAAATCAATCATTTGATATTATCTTCTAATTTCATTGATAAACTTATATTGTAACAAAATACGTTTATGTAAAGTATTATTTATCTAATACCTTGTTAACGTTTTTAATTAATAAGTATATATATATTATATATACATATCAATATACACATAAATGTTCGTGAATCGTCGAGCATAGTCAAAGGGTAATTGATTACATGAATGTAGATTTCAAAACTTTCAAGACTCAACATTACAAATTTTGCTCATCGTGTCGGAATCATGAAATGTCCCGTTCTTATTGATTAAAAACGTTCCATATTAATTGATTTCGTTGCGAGGTTTTGACCTCTATATGAGACGTTTTTCAAAGACTGCATTCATTTTAAAACAAACCATAACCTTTATTTCATCAATAAAGGTTTAAAAAGCTTTACGTAGATTATCAAATAATGATAATCTAAAATATCCTGTTTACACACGACCATTACATAATGGTTTACAATACAAATATGTTACAATAAAATAAGTTTCTTGAATGCAGTTTTTACACAATATCATACAAGCATGGACTCCAAATCTCGTCCTTATTTAAGTATGCTACAGCGGAAGCTCTTAATAATCACCTGAGAATAAACATGCTTAAAACGTCAACAAAAATGTTGGTGAGTTATAGGTTTAACCTATATATATCAAATCATAATAATAGACCACAAGATTTCATATTTCAATACACATCCCATACATAGAGATAAAAATCATTCATATGGTGAACACCTGGTAACCGACATTAACAAGATGCATATATAAGAATATCCCCCATCATTCCGGGACACCCTTCGGATATGATATAAATTTCGAAGTACTAAAGCATCCGGTACTTTGGATGGGGTTTGTTAGGCCCAATAGATCTATCTTTAGGGTTCGCGTTAATTAGGGTGTCTGTTCCCTAATTCTTAGATTACCAGACTTAATAAAAAGGGGCATATTCGATTTCGATAATTCAACCATAGAATGTAGTTTCACGTACTTGTGTCTATTTTGTAAATCATTTATAAAACCTGCATGCATTTTCATCCCAAAAATATTAGATTTTAAAAGTGGGACTATAACTCACTTTCACAGATTTTTACTTCGTCGAGAAGTAAGACTTGGCCACTGTTGATTCACGAACCTATAACAATATATACATATATATTAAAGTATGTTCAAAATATATTTACAACACTTTTAATATATTTTGATATTTTAAGTTTATTAAGTCAGCTGTCCTCGTTAGTAACCTACAACTAGTTGTCCACAGTTAGATGTACAGAAATAAATCGATAAATATTATCTTGAATCAATCCATGACCCAGTGTATACGTATCTCAGTATTGATCACAACTCAAACTATATATATTTTGGAATCAACCTCAACCCTGTATAGCTAACTCCAACATTCACATATAGAGTGTCTATGGTTGTTCCGAAATATATATAGATGTGTCGACATGATAGGTCGAAACATTGTATACGTGTCTATGGTATCTCAAGATTACATAATATACAATACAAGTTGATTAAATTATGGTTGGAATAGATTTGTTACCAATTTTCACGTATCTAAAATGAGAAAAATTATCCAATCTTGTTTTACCCATAACTTCTTCATTTTAAATCCGTTTTGAGTGAATCAAATTGCTATGGTTTCATATTGAACTCTATTTTATGAATCTAAACAGAAAAAGTATAGGTTTATAGTCGGAAAAATAAGTTACAAGTTGTTTTTGTAAAGGTAGTCATTTCAGTCGAAAGAACGACGTCTAGATGACCATTTTAGAACACATACTTCCACTTTGAGTTTAACCATAATTTTTGGATATAGTTTCATGTTCATAATAAAAATCATTTTCTCAGAATAACAACTTTTAAATCAAAGTTTATCATAGTTTTTAATTAACTAACCCAAAACAGCCCGCGGTGTTACTACGACGGCGTAAATCCGATTTTACGGTGTTTTTCGTGTTTCCAGATTTTAAATCATTAAGTTAGCATATCATATAGATATAGAACATGTGTGTAGTTAATTTTAAAAGTCAAGTTAGAAGGATTAACTTTTTTTTGCGAACAAGTTTAGAATTAACTAAACTATGTTCTAGTGATTACGAGTTTAAACCTTCGAATAAAATAGTTTTATATATATGAATCGAATGATGTTATGAACATCATTACTACCTCAAGTTTAGTAGGTAAACCTACTGGAAGTGACAAGAAATGATCTAGCTTCAAAGGATCTTGGATGGCTTGAAAGTTCTTGAAGTAGGATCATGACACAAAAACAAGTTCAAGTAAGATTTTTACTCGAATTAAGATAGTTTATAGTTATAGAAATTGAATTAAAGTTTGAATATGAATATTACCTGGAATAAGAAAGATAACCTACTGTATATAACAAAGGTTTCTTGATCTTAGATGATTACTTGGAATGGATTAGAAAGCTTGGAAGTAAATTAGTAAACTTGAAGGGATTTTTGAAGTGTTCTTGAAGTGTTCTTCCTATGATGATTATAGCTTGATTCTTGAAGTGATTTTTGATGAAGATGATGATTAACTACTGGAAAAATACGTTCATAATAGTGTGTGTGTGTTGAGAGAGAATTAGAAAGAGAATTGGAAGTGAAATGGAGTGAATGATGAGTGGTAATTGGTGAGTGGTGAGTGGGGTTAAAAGGAGTTCTAGTTAGTTGACTAGCTCATGGTAGAAGTTAAAATTGATTATTCATACATGATATAATCAAGAGTGGAATCCCATGCTAGTTCCTATTGGTATATACCCATAGTAAGTACGTTTTGAAGCTGTGTATAATACGGGTAAGAATACGACTAGAATTCTTGATGAAAGAAAAGAATGGGAAAGTAACTGTAACCATTTTTGTTAAGTATGAGTGTTTTGATATATGTCTTGAAGTCTTTCAAAAGTATTTTAATACATCTAAATACACTACATGTATATACATTTTAACTGAGTCGTTAAGTCATCGTTAGTCGTTACATGTAAGTGTTGTTTTGAAACCTTTAAGTTAACGATCTCAATTAATGTTGTTAACCCATTGTTTATTATATCTAATGAGATGTTAAATTATTATATTATCATGATATTATGATATATTAATATATCTTAATATGATATATATACATTTAAATGTCGTTACAACGATAATCGTTACATATATGTCTCGTTTCGAAATCCTTAAGTTAGTAGTCTTGTTTATATGTATATAACTCATTGTTAATATACTTATGGAGATACTTACTTATCATAATCTCATGTTAACCATATGTATATCCATATATATATCGTCATGTCGTTTTTACAAGTTTTAACGTTCGTGAATCGCCGGTCAACTTGGGTGGTCAATTGTCTATATGAAACATATTTCAATTAATCAAGTCTTAACAAGTTTGATTGCTTAACATGTTGGAAACATTTAATCATGTAAATATCAATCTCAATTAATATATATAAACATGGAAAAGTTCGGGTCACTACAGTACCTACCCGTTAAATAAATTTCGTCCCGAAATTTTAAGCTGTTGAAGGTGTTGACGAATCTTCTGGAAATAGATGCGGGTATTTCTTCTTCATCTAATCTTCATGTTCCCAGGTAAACTCGGGTCCTCTACGAGCATTCCATCGAACCTTAACAATTGGTATCTTTTTTTGCTTAAGTCTTTTAACCTCACGATCCATTATTTCGACGGGTTCTTCGATGAATTGGAGTTTTTCGTTGATTTGGATTTCATCTAACGGAATAGTGAGATCTTCTTTAGCAAAACATTTCTTCAAATTCGAGACGTGGAAAGTGTTATGTACAGCCGCGAGTTGTTGAGGTAACTCAAGTCGGTAAGCTACTGGTCCGACACGATTAATAATCTTGAATGGTCCAATATACCTTGGATTTAATTTCCCTCGTTTACCAAATCGAACAACGCCTTTCCAAGGTGCAACTTTAAGCATGACCATCTCTCCAATTTCAAATTCTATATCTTTTCTTTTAATGTCAGCGTAGCTCTTTTGTCGACTTTGGGCGGTCTTCAACCGTTGTTGAATTTGGATGATTTTCTCGGTAGTTTCTTGTATAATCTCCGGACCCGTAATCTGTCTATCCCCCACTTCACTCCAACAAATTGGAGACCTGTAATTTCTACCATAAAGTGCTTCAAACGGCGCCATCTCAATGCTTGAATGGTAGCTGTTGTTATAGGAAAATTCTGCTAACGGTAGATGTCGATCCCAACTGTTTCCGAAATCAATAACACATGCTCGTAGCATGTCTTCAAGCGTTTGTATCATCCTTTCGCTCTTCCCATCAGTTTGTGGATGATAGGAAGTACTCATGTCTAGACAAGTTCCTAATGCTTGCTGTAATGTATGCCAGAATCTGGAAATAAATCTGCCATCCCTATCAGAGATAATAGAGATTGGTATTCCATGTCTGGAGATGACTTCCTTCAAATACAGTCGTGCTAACTTCTCCATCTTGTCATCTTCTCTTATTGGCAGGAAGTGTACTGATTTGGTGAGACGATCAACTATTACCCAAATAGTATCAAAACCACTTGCAGTCCTTGGCAATTTAGTGATGAAATCCATGGTAATGTTTTCCCATTTCCATTCTGGGATTTCGGGTTGTTGAAGTAGACCTGATGGTTTCTGATGCTCAGCTTTGACCTTAGAACACGTCAAACATTCTCCTACGTATTTAGCAACATCGGATTTCATACCCGGCCATCAAAAATGTTTCTTGAGATCCTTGTACATCTTCCCCGTTCCAGGATGTATTGAGTATCTGGTTTTATGAGATTCTCTAAGTACCATTTCTCTCATATCTCCAAATTTTGGTACCTAAATCCTTTCAGCCCTATACCGGGTTCCGTCTTCCTGAATATTAAGATGCTTCTCCGATCCTTTGGGTATTTCATCCTTTAAATTTCCCTCTTTTAAAACTCCTTGTTGCGCCTCCTTTATTTTAGTAGTAAGGTTATTATGAATCATTATATTCATAGATTTTACTCGAATGGGTTCTCTGTCCTTCCTGCTCAAGGCATCGGCTACCACATTTGCCTTCCCCGGGTGGTAACAAATCTCAAAGTCGTAATCATTCAATAATTCAATCCACCTACGCTGCCTCATATTCAGTTGTTTCTGATTAAATATGTGTTGAAGACTTTCGTGGTCGGTATATATAATACTTTTGACCCCATATAAGTAGTGCCTCCAAGTCTTTAATGCAAAAACAACCGCGCCTAATTCCAAATCATGCGCCGTATAATTTTGTTCGTGAATCTTCAATTGTCTAGACGCATAAGCAATCACCTTCGTTCGTTGCATTAATACACAACCGAAACCTTGCTTTGATGCATCACAATAAATCACAAAATCATCATTCCCTTCAGGCAATGACAATATAGGTGCCGTAGTTAGCTTTTTCTTCAATAACTGAAACGCTTTCTCTTGTTCATCATTCCATTCAAATTTCTTCCCTTTATGCGTTAATGCAGTCAAGGGTTTTGCTATTCTGGAAAAGTCTTGGATGAACCTTCTGTAGTAACCAGCTAGTCCTAAAAACTGGCGCATGTGTTTCGGAGTATTCGGGGTTTTCCACTTTTCAACAGTTTCTATCTTTGCCGGATCCACCTTAATACCTTCTTTGTTCACTATGTGACCGAGGAATTGAACTTCTTCCAACCAAAATGCACACTTTGAAAACTTAGCGCACAATTCTTCCTTCCTCAATACTTCTAACACCTTTCTCAAATGTTCACCGTGTTCTTGGTCATTCTTTGAGTAAATAAGTATGTCATCAATGAAAACAATGACAAACTTGTCAAGGTATGGTCCACACACTCGGTTCATAAGGTCCATGAACACAGCTGGTGCATTAGTTAAACCAAATGGCATGACCATAAACTCGTAATGACCATAACGTGTTCTGAAAGCAGTCTTTGGAATATCATCTTCTTTCACCCGCATTTGATGATACCCGGAACATAAGTCAATCTTTGAAAAAACAGACGAGCCTTGTAGTTGATCAATAAGTCGTCGATTCTTGGTAGTGGGTAGCGGTTCTTGATGGTAAGTTTGTTCAACTCTCGGTAGTCGATACACAACCTGAATGTACCATCTTTCTTCTTGACAAACAAAACAGGAGCTCCCCACGGTGATATGCTTGGTCGAATGAAACCACGCTCTAAAAGTTCTTGTAATTGGCTTTGCAGTTCTTTCATCTCGCTGGGTGCGAGTCTGTAAGGAGCACGAGCTATTGGTGCAGCTCCTGGTACAAGATCTATTTGAAATTCAACGGATCGATGTGGGGGTAATCCCGGTAATTCTTTCGGAAATACATCGGGAAATTCTTTTGCGACGGGAACATCATTGATGCTCTTTTCTTCAGTTTGTACTTTCTCGACGTATGCTAGAACAGCATAGCAACCTTTTCTTATTAGTTTTTGTGCCTTCAAATTACTAATAAGATGTAGCTTCGTGTTGCCCTTTTCTCCGTACACCATTAAGGGTTTTCCTTTTTCTCGTATAATGCGAATTGCATTTTTGTAACAAACGATCTCTGCTTTCACTTCTTTCAACCAGTCCATACCGATTATCACATCAAAACTCCCTAACTCTACTGGTATCAAGTCAATCTTAAATGTTTCGCTAACCAGTTTAATTTCTCGATTCCGACATATATTATCTGCTGAAATTAATTTACCATTTGCTAATTCGAGTAAAAATTTACTATCCAAAGGCGTCAATGGACAACTTAATTTAGCACAAAAATCTCTACTCATATAGCTTCTATCCGCACCCGAATCAAATAAAACGTAAGCAGATTTATTGTCAATAAGAAACGCACCCGTAACAAGCTCCGGGTCTTCCGGTGCCTCTGCCGCATTAATATTGAAAACTCTTCCGCGGCCTTGTCCATTCGTGTTCTCCTGGTTCGGGAAATTTCTAATAATGTGGCCCGGTTTTCCATATTTATAACAAACTACATTGGCATAACTTGCTCCGACACTACTTGCTCCGCCATTACTCGTTCTGACACCATTTGTTCCTTTCGTTCTATTAACCCCTGGTCCGTAGACCTCACACTTCACCGCGCTATGACCATTTCTTTTACACTTGTTGCAAAATTTGGTGCAGAACCCCGAGTGATACTTTTCACACCTTTGGCATAGCTGCTTCTGATTGTTGTTGTTGTTGCGGTTATTATTGTTGTTAAGATGATTGTTGTAGTTGCTGTTATTGTTGTTGTTGTTGTTGTTGGGCCGTTTGTTGGAGTTGCGATTGATGTTGCGATTGTTGGGATAATTGTTGCGATTATTGTTGTAATTGCTGTTGTTGTTGTATTGGTGATTCTTATCACCGTTTTCCTCCCACTTTCTTTTGACTTGCTTCACATTGGCCTCTTCAGCAGTCTGTTCTTTAATTCTTTCTTCAATCTGGTTCACTAGTTTGTGAGCCATTCTACATGCCTGTTGTATGGAGGCGGGCTCGTGTGAACTTATATCTTCTTGGATTCTTTCCGGTAATCCTTTCACAAACGCGTCGATCTTCTCTTCCTCATCTTCGAATGCTCCCAGACACAATAGGCACAATTCTGTGAATCGTCTTTCGTACATGGTAATATCAAATCCTTGTGTTCGTAACCCTCTAAGTTCTGTCTTGAGCTTATTGACCTCGGTTCTGGGACGGTACTTCTCGTTCATCAAGTGCGTGAATGCTGACCACGGTAGTGCGTACGCATCGTCTTGTCCCACTTGCTCTAGATAGGTATTCCACCATGTTAACGCAGAACCTGTGAAGGTATGCGTAGCGTACTTTACTTTGTCCTCTTCAGTACACTTACTTATGGCAAACACCGATTCGACCTTCTCGGTCCACCGTTTCAATCCGATCGGTCCTTCGGTTCCATCAAATTCCAAAGGTTTGCAGGCAGTGAATTCTTTGTAGGTGCATCCTACACGATTTCCTGTACTGATAGATCCAAGGTTATTGTTGGTATGTAGCGCAGCCTGTACTGCGGCTATGTTTGAAGCTAGAAAAGTACGGAATTCCTCTTCATTCATATTCACGGTGTGTCGAGTAGTCGGTGCCATTTCCTTCAAAATAGTCAAATGGAACAAGTTAATCATACAGAATATTAAGAGTAGTTAATAGTATTTCGTAGCATAATATGAACTCATTTATAAAAGCTTTTTCTTCATATTAGCGTTTTATAAGTTTAAATTCGGGTAGTACCTACCCGTTAAGTTCATACTTAGTAGCTAATATACAATTCAACTACTACAATTCTATATGAAAAACTGATTATAATAATATTTCGCGTTCAAACTTTTACACAATATTTTACAAACTTACAATACCGCTTATTTTACATATAGCATGAAATATAGCACACAATAAATTTGATACAAGATGGTTGTGAAGATAATTCTAGCTAGTACACAAGTCGTTCAGCAAAGGCAATAAAGACACGTAATTCATACGTCAAGAAACAAGTCATGCATTCTGGTTTTACTAGGATTACTTCCCATCCTTGGTCTTGTGGAACATAACCGTTATGGCCGTTGATAAGACAGCGTGTTGTAACATTGTCAAAGGGACGAGGGTTACGTAATGTCCAACAATCCCGTAACAATCTAAAAACCTCATTTCTTACCCTAATTACCGACTCCGTCACTTGTGGGAACGTTTTGTTTAATAGTTGTAGCCCGATGTTCTTGTTCTCACTTTGGTGAGAAGCGAACATTACTAATCCGTAAGCATAACATGCTTCTTTATATTGCATGTTAGCCGCTTTTTCTAAATCACGAAGTCCAATATTCGGATATATTGAGTCAAAATAATTTCTTAACCCATTGCGTAAAATAGCATTTGGGTTCCCCGCAATATATGCGTCAAAGTAAACACATCGTAACTTATGGATTTCCCAATGTGATATCCCCCATCTTTCGAACGAAAGCCTTTTATAAACCAAGGCATTCTTGGAACGTTCTTCGAATGTCTTACAAACTGATCTCGCCTTAAATAGTTGTGCCGAAGAATTCTGACCGACTCTAGACAAGATTTCATCAATCATGTCTCCGGGTAGGTCTCTTAAAATATTGGGTTGTCTATCCATTTTGTGTTTTTATACTGTAAAATAGACAAGAGTTAGATTCATAAAAAAAAATACTTATTAATACAAGCAATTTTTACATATATCATAAAGCATAAGCACACTATATTACATATATTACACCACACGAATACAACTATCTTATTCCGACTCGCTTGTTTCTTCTTCTTCGGTTTTGGTTCGTTTTGCCAAGTTTCTAGGGATATATGATATTCCCCTAATACGAGCCGTCGTTTTCCACATTGGTTTAGAAAAACCTGGTGGTTTAGAGGTTCCCGGGTCATTGTTACAACTTAAGGACTTCGGGGGTTGACGATACATATAAAGTTCATCGGGGTTGGAATTAGATTTCTCTATTTTTATGCCCTTTCCCTTATTATTTTCTTTTTCCTTTTTAAATTCAGTTGGGGTAATTTCTATAACATCATCGGAATTCTCGTCAGAATCCGATTCATCAGAGAATTGGTAATCCTCCCAATATTTTGCTTCCTTAGCGGAAACACCATTGACCATAATTAACCTTGGTCGGTTGGTTGAGAATTTTCTTTTACTTAACCGTTTTATTATTTCCCCCACCGGTTCTATTTCTTCATCCGGTTCCGATTCTTCTTCCGGTTCCGATTCTTCTTCTGGTTCCGACACTTCTTCCGGTTCCTCTTCGGGAACCTGTGAATCAGTCCACGAATCATTCCAATTTACATTTGACTCTTCATTATTATTAGGTGAGTCAATGGGACTTGTTCTAGAGGTAGACATCTATCACATAATATCAAACGCGTTAAGAGATTAATATATCACATAATATTCACATGTTAAAAATATATAGTTTCCAACAAAATTTGTTAAGCAATCATTTTTCAAGTAAACACGGTCGAAGTCCAGACTCACTAATGCATCCTAACAAACTCGATAAGACACACTAATGCAAAATTCTGGTTCTCTAAGACCAACGCTCGGATACCAACTGAAATGTCCCGTTCTTATTGATTAAAAACGTTCCATATTAATTGATTTCGTTGCGAGGTTTTGACCTCTATATGAGACGTTTTTCAAAGACTGCATTCATTTTAAAACAAACCATAACCTTTATTTCATCAATAAAAGTTTAAAAAGCTTTACGTAGATTATCAAATAATGATAATCTAAAATATCCTGTTTACACACGACCATTACATAATGGTTTACAATACAAATAAGTTACAACAAAATAAGTTTCTTGAATGCAGTTTTTACACAATATCATACAAGCATGGACTCCAAATCTCGTCCTTATTTAAGTATGCTACAGCGGAAGCTCTTAATAATCACCTAGGAATAAACATGCTTAAAACATCAACAAAAATGTTGGTGAGTTATAGGTTTAACCTATATATATCTAATCATAATAATAGACCACAAGATTTCATATTTCAATACACATCCCATACATAGAGATAAAAATCATTCATATGGTGAACACCTGGTAACCGACATTAACAAGATGCATATATAAAAATATCCCCATCATTCTGGGACACCCTTCGGATATGATATAAATTTTGAAGTACTAAAGCATCCGGTACTTTGGATGGGGTTTGTTAGGCCCAATAGATCTATCTTTAGGATTCGCGTCAATTAGGGTGTCTGTTCCCTAATTCTTAGATTACCAGACTTAATAAAAAGGGGCATATTCGATTTTGATAATTCAACCATAGAATGTAGTTTCACGTACTTGTGTCTATTTTGTAAATCATTTATAAAACCTGCATGTATTCTCATCCCAAAAATATTAGATTTTAAAAGTGGGACTATAACTCACTTTCACAGATTTTTACTTCGTCGAGAAGTATGACTTGGCCACTGTTGATTCACGAACCTATAACAATATATACATATATATTAAAGTATGTTCAAAATATATTTACAACACTTTTAATATATTTTGATGTTTTAAGTTTATTAAGTCAGCTGTCCTCGTTAGTAACCTACAACTAGTTGTCCACAGTTAGATGTACAGAAATAAATCGATAAATATTATCTTGAATCAATCCACGACCCAGTGTATACGTATCTCAGTATTGATCACAACTCAAACTATATATATTTTGGAATCAACCTCAACCCTGTATAGCTAACTCCAACATTCACATATAGAGTGTCTATGGTTGTTCCGAAATATATATAGATGTGTCGACATGATAGGTCGAAACATTGTATACGTGTCTATGGTATCTCAAGATTACATAATATACAATACAAGTTGATTAAGTTATGGTTGGAATAGATTTGTTACCAATTTTCACGTAGCTAAAATGAGAAAAATTATCCAATCTTGTTTTACCCA
Source organism: Rutidosis leptorrhynchoides (assembly GCF_046630445.1). NCBI lineage: Eukaryota > Viridiplantae > Streptophyta > Magnoliopsida > Asterales > Asteraceae > Rutidosis > Rutidosis leptorrhynchoides. The sequence continues at coordinate 173,594,238 of NC_092339.1, forward strand.
TAACTTCTTCATTTTAAATCCGTTTTGAGTGAATCAAATTGCTATGGTTTCATATTGAACTCTATTTTATGAATCTAAATAGAAAAAGTATAGGTTTATAGTCGGAAAAATAAGTTAAAAGTCGTTTTTGTAAAGGTAGTCATTTCAGTCGAAAGAACGACGTCTAGATGACCATTTTAGAACACATACTTCCACTTTGAGTTTAACCATAATTTTTGGATATAGTTTCATGTTCATAATAAAAATCATTTTCTCAGAATAACAACTTTTAAATCAAAGTTTATCATAGTTTTTAATTAACTAACCCAAAACAGCCCGCGGTGTTACTACGACGGCGTAAATCCGGTTTTACGGTGTTTTTCGTGTTTCCAGGTTTTAAATCATTAAGTTAGCATATCATATAGATATAGAACATGTGTGTAGTTAATTTTAAAAGTCAAGTTAGAAGGATTAACTTTTGTTTGCGAACAAGTTTAGAATTAACTAAACTATGTTCTAGTGATTACGAGTTTAAACCTTCGAATAAGATAGTTTTATATATATGAATCGAATGATGTTATGAACATCATTACTACCTCAAGTTTAGTAGGTAAACCTACTGGAAGTGATGAGAAATGATCTAGCTTCAAAGGATCTTGGATGGCTTGAAAGTTCTTGAAGTAGGATCATGACACAAAAACAAGTTCAAGTAAGATTTTTACTCGAATTAAGATAGTTTATAGTTATAGAAATTGAATCAAAGTTTGAATATGAATATTACCTTGAATAATAAAGATAACCTACTGTATATAATAAAGGTTTCTTGATCTTAGATGTTTACTTGGAATGGATTAGAAAGCTTGGAAGTAAATTAGTAAACTTGAAGGGATTTTTGAAGTGTTCTTGAAGTGTTCTTCCTATGATGATTATAGCTTGATTCTTGAAGTGATTTTTGATGAAGATGATGATTAACTACTGGAAAAATATGTTCATAATAGTGTGTGTGTGTTGAGAGAGAATTAGAAAGAGAATTGGAAGTGAAATGGAGTGAATGATGAGTGGTAATTGGTGAGTGGTGAGTGGGGTTAAAAGGAGTTCTAGTTAGTTGACTAGCTCATGGTAGAAGTTAAAATTGATTAGTCATACATGACATAATCAAGAGTGGAATCCCATGCTAGTTCCTATTGGTATATACCCATAGTAAGTACGTTTTGAAGCTGTGTATAATACGGGTAAGAATACGACTAGAATTCTTTATGAAAGAAAAGAATGGGAAAGTAACTGTAACCATTTTCGTTAAGTATGAGTGTTTTGATATATGTCTTGAAGTCTTCCAAAAGTATTTTAATACATCTAAATACACTACATGTATATACATTTTAACTGAGTCGTTAAGTCATCGTTAGTCGTTACATGTAAGTGTTGTTTTGAAACCTTTAAGTTAACGATCTCAATTAATGTTGTTAACCCATTGTTTATTATATCTAATGAGATATTAAATTATTATATTATCATGATATTATGATATATTAATATATCTTAATATGATATATATACATTTAAATGTCGTTACAACGATAATCGTTACATATATGTCTCGTTTCGAAATCCTTAAGTTAGTAGTCTTGTTTATATGTATATAACTCATTGTTAATATAATTATGGAGATACTTACTTATCATAATCTCATTTTAACCATATGTATATCCATATATATATATATCGTCATGTCGTTTTTACAAGTTTTAACGTTCATGAATCGCCGGTCAACTTGGGTGGTCAATTGTCTATATGAAACATATTTCAATTAATCAAGTCTTAACAAGTTTGATTGCTTAACATGTTGGAAACATTTAATCATGTAAATATCAATCTCAATTAATATATATAAACATGGAAAAGTTCGGGTCACTACAAATCATATAATGATTAAAGTTTAAATTTGATCGAAAATTTCTGGGTCATCACAGTACCTACCCGTTAAAAGAAATTTCGTCCCGAAATTTGATTGAGGTCATCATGGTTAACTATAAGAATGTTTTCATGATGAATATGAGGTGATAATAGAGTTTTATCATCATTGAATAATATAGATGAAACAATTTGATTATTCGAAGAGTATAAGTGAAGCTATCACAAGTGAGTGAAATGAGTAAATGTAGAATTGTTTTAATCGATGACGTAGTTACGATTGATTTCCGGAATTCTCGGGATTTAAAGAAAATCTTCGTAATAAGATTTGGTTCTTCAGCGATTAAGGAAATCAGAATCTTCTTTGATTAAATGTAATAATCTGTTTCGATTTCTCTGTCGAGTTTCTCACTATAAATCCGCCCCCTCCGTTTCCTTATTTCCATATATCACATCTTCTAGTCTTTCTTCTCAATTCACACTTTAAGCCATTCGTTAATATGCTCCATCCCATTCTGATCCTTGATATCCTCCTAACTTTCATATCTATCATTCTTCTCTTACATCTACCGCCGGAAGAATCTATTTACTTCTACTATACTCTTGGGTTTATAGTGTTTCTAGTTCTCCCGTGTCTTTATATTGCTATATGCATTGACATATACGGTTTATAACTTCTGGGTGGTTGTTGGGTTTTATATCTTCCTTTATACTTCGATGTCCCTGCTTCTGTCTTTTATAATCATTGTCATCCACAGTTAATGTCCTCTCCTATTTGCTGCAATTTATATTCCAATTTCTAGTTTGGAGTTTTCATTCTTTCGTTTCCTCTTCTTGTGATTAAGCATCGCTTGTAATGGTCCGAAATTCGTAGATATGAGTTTCGAAATGAATATAATTAATGTTCTAAGAAAAGAATCGTAATGGTACGATCTTGCTTTGTCAAATTACCAGGATATCCCGGAAAAGACCGAATCATCAAGAAAAATATTTTCTTGATATGTTTAGAGATTAGATAGAATGTAAGAGTCGTGTAAATGACACATGATGATGGTATGTTCTATGAATCATCACGTCCCATTAGAAACTCAGCATGAATTACTGTAATATAATCACGTTGATCAAGTGTCATTATATAATATACTAACTCATGCATCAATTTCCAACACTACTTTAAAAACATTCATAGTTTAAACTCGAAAGTTTACAGAATATAGAAACTAGAAGTTTCTTATATGATGTAATACTAATAGCGCGAAGAGATAAATGATTTTAGATAAGATTAGTTATGAAAATATCTTCCGTAATATCGAGGATATTTATAATGAAAGATATGATAATATCTTAGAATATCTAAGATCAAAGGATGATGAAGAATATTGTCCGCAAGGGTTTAGAGTATGGAGCAAGATATTCGCTAAAGACTTCAGCAGGCATTGAATCATTTGGATTCTTTGAAGACAGATTTAGCCTTTGTGTTTTGTCCATGGCCTCCTTCATGGTTTGCTCAATTCATTTTCCAGTTCCAACTTTGCTGAGTTTTTCCAACATACTATTCTTTATCATCAAACTTCTGATGGTTAAGGTTGTTTACAGTTTTTGCTGCTTCATCAGAAATTTCTAAATTTGAAGTATTGATTCATAGACTGGGTGCTTTTCAGAATTTTCAAATTGGAAGGATAATTCTAAGAGATTAATGTTATATGTATACATATATCTGTTGATGTAGGCATGCTGCGAGATTTAAAATACTGATTGCTGATTTCTGGTAATTGGTATGACAATTATTGTTTCAAGATGTAGATGGATATATGATAGGGTTTCAATGAATCAATATAGTGGTTTTTCGAAGAGGTTTAAGTCAAAGAATAATGAAGTTGTTGGTACGTTTACTGTTAATGTGATGGGATATAAAAGGTTCTCCGGTAACGATGACGAAGGGGCAAACAGATATATCAAAGTTATAGTAAGACTTATTCGAATGAAAACTTGAAGTTGATTTGCTGGAGCTGTGACAAAATTGTCTAATTTGAAAAGGAATTGCAAAGTTATTTTCGGTAATAACAACACCAAAGAAGCTAGCACAGATACGTGTTAAACGTTTACTCAAGTTCCGAATGTTTTTAGGTGCATAACTATATGCATCAATCTCCTCTTCCCTAGATGAAGTGCGGTTGGTTCATCCTCTTGATTGAGATGTTTTTTAAGAATCATGATAGATTTGAACGCTGATTTTAATCGTCAAGATACAAATGAGGTTTAGGATGAAATCAAGTGGCAAACTTGAAGAATTGTTTTGTTTCATATGTTATAATCAATATTTTAATTCATTTTAATTGTCCAATGTTGGTAGTCCTCAGTTGATAGTCCACAGTTAGCAATATATAATATTCGAATTAATTAATACGTGTCGTGACCCGTGTACATGTCTCAGACTCGATCACAACTCAAATTATATATATTATTATAGAATCAACCTCAACCCTGTATAGAGAACTCGATCATTACTGCATATAAAGTGTCTATGGTTATTCCAAATAATATATATAAATGCGTCGATATGATATGTCAAAACCTTGTATACGTGTCCCGATATTTAAAGTGCGTAAAAATAAATAACAGAAATTAAATGACGATAAATAAAGTGCGTAAAGTAAATAACAGAAATTAAATGACGATAAATAAAATTGCGATAATTAAATTGCGATAAATAAAATATAATCAGTTAGCTAGGATTTTTGTTAGCGTGGATTCTTAATAGAATTTCTCATAGTTAATGCATTTGTTTCTAACAAATTTTTATTTTGTCCAATGTTTTCTTCATTATGCCACTTGTTGGATTCTGGTAATCAATATCCAAATATGAAATTGAATGAAAATAGTTATTTTGCGGTGAACGGATACGTATATTAGTGGTTGTAAATAGGATAGTAAATGACTGTTGAATTCAGATTTGAAAGAATGTACAGTGTAACTTATTAATGTAAAATCTAAATATTCCTCGGGTATTACTTACCCGTTAAAATATTTTTACCATTAACAGTTTGTACACAAGAATTTTTGATTACAATCTTTATGAAAACATATATATTTTCTTCAGATATAATCGTGGATTTAATGAGTTAATATGATATTAATCTCATTAGATTTATCGTTAGAACTAGAACACATAATCTCTAAAACATTAGAAATTATATATTCGTCATATAGAATGAAGATAATTGATGTAGAACGATTCGTAAAATGATAATTATACTCGAGGTACAGAATGAGATGTTGAGTCATGTGGTGTTGAAACTTGGTTTGTTGGTGGTACTGGTGTTGGTGTTGATGCTGACGCTGGTAGGTTTTGCACCACGTTTTTCAAAATTGATTACTCGAGCGCGAAGCTCGTTGACTTCTTCCATTATTCCGGAATGATTGTCGGTCAAAACGAGCAGATGAATAAGGTTTAAAATTTTAGATAGAATATAATCGTGGAGAGATATTCGGAAAATGAGTGTGAAAATGGTGTTTCGAATGGATTCGCTGGTAAGTGATTCAGGTTCATCGCCAAGAGGTGAAGTTGGTTGGTGGAAAGGATCGCTTTCTTCTCGTCTCCATTGATTAAGTAGCCTACAAACCCATCTCCAATTCATCCAGAATAAATGATGGCTAATTGGTTGATCCATTCCGGTCACACTGCTTCCGGAGCTTATGTGAACATCCATGTCGAAAATAACTGTCGGAGTAACTATCGAAATCTGAGGGACTAGAACTGGTTGAGGGATTTATCTCGTACAATCAGATGAAGGATTTTCAATAAGAAATAGATTATAGGATGTAGATTAGTACCCTGCAATACATAATTTACATATGCATATATAATACTAAAATCCCATAAGTTACGGAGGAATCTACGGAAGTTGTCAGGCAAAGGTAACAATAACAGATACGCTAAGATATGAATTTATCTATACACTGCCTATGCAATAAATGCAGTAAGACGTGTCTAGACTTTAAGGATGATAAGCAAATAATTTTTGACAATAATGATAAGCAAAACTTTTGACATGCATACACGGTCGAAGTCCAGACCCAATAATGCATCTAAATAACTATCTGTTAGACACACTAATGCAAGACCTGGTTCGCTAAGACCACTGCTCCGATACCAACTGTAGTGACCTGTCCTAATCCGTCTGGACGAAGTCATTAACATCTGGTTCCATTGCGATGATCAACTCTAAATAATGTCTTTACAATGAGCAAATGAACAGCGGAAGATTTCTTTCATACCTGAGAATAAACATGCTTAAAAGTGTTAACCAAAAGGTTAGTGAGTTCATAGGTTTATCATAACAATCACTTCAATATATTAATGGCCCACAAGATTTTCGTTTATAAATATATGTACACTCGCAAGTGTATAAAAGTATTCTATAAGTTGTAGGCACCCGGTAACAAGCCTTAACGTTCATGTTTTACCCTCTGAAGTACACCAGATCAGGTGTGTTTAAAATAACCTCGAAGTACTAAAGCATCCCATAGTCAGGATGGGGTTTGTCAGGCCCAATAGATCTATCTTTAAGATGCGCGCCTACCGTACATAGACAAGTAGTTTAATGTTACCAAGCCAAGGGTATATTTCTGGTTTAAACCCACATAGAATTAGTTTTAGTACTTGTGTCTATTTCGTAAAACATTTATAAAACAGCGCATGTATTCTCAGCCAAATATATATATATAAAGGGAGTAATGAAACTCACCATACTGTATTTCATAGTAAAAATACATATAACATCATTGAACAGTGTAAGATTGGCCTTGGATTCACGAACCTAAATTATTTATATATATTTATATGTTGGTCAATATTTGTCTAACAAATTAAGTCAAATCATAGTGTACCACAATCCTAATGCTCGAGACTAATATGTAAAAGTTAACAAAAGTCAATTTGACTCAAAATGATTTTCAAAATTTGTACATGATTATTATATACACTGTTGCAAAACACCCCGTCTCGAGCCGTCTCGACGCCCGTCTCGACGGTTTGGTGACTAGTCCGTCCCGTCTCGTAGAAAACCGTCTAATATGACAGTCAACGATCAAAATTCGGGTTAAAGTTGAAAAAAATCGAGTCAAAGTCGGTCAACATTCAGAAAAGGGAGAAAATCGATAAAATCGGTAAAATATATCGTATTTTAGTTTGAATTTTTTGTATTAAATTAACGATGATAGCAATTATCGGTATAAATTAATTAATTAAAGTTTTTAGCTTTAAAATATGTATACATATAAGCGTTTTTATACTTATATATTTAAAAGTCAACTTTGGTCAACGTCCGTCTCGACCCCCGTCTCGACCCCGTCTCGAACGTCTCGACCTTTTTAGGACCCGACCGTCTCGACCCCGTCTCACGTATTTTGCAACCTTGATTATATAGTTTAAATATCGTCGTTTATGTTTTTAAATATTTTTAAAAGATTTATTAGAGTAAATAATATAATTTATTTATAAATAAAACTTTATATATATAAAAATATACTTTTATATATATCTTAGATAATAAAATTTATAAAGTTTATTGAATATCATAAAAATGTTATGATAGGTTTTATTAAGGTAATTATATTATTTGTATTACATTTTTATTTAATAAAATAACATTGATAATAATAATAAGTAAAAGTTGTATTATTTTGTATTAATAATTATTATTATTCTACTAATAATAATAACAATATTTATATTTACGAAAATGGTATTATAATAATATGATAATTCTTATTAATAATGAAATTTTATATTAACAATGATATTTCTATTAAAAATAATAATTTTTGTAAAGATGATATTTTAATATTACTAATAATACTAATAATTATTTTAATGATAATAATAATAATAATACTAATTATAACTTTAACGATAATAACGATAGTATTAATAATATTAAAAATAACAATTTTTAATGATAATACTTTTCATTAATAATAATGATAATAATAATAATAATAATAATTATAATAATAATAATAATAATAATAATAATAATAATAATAATAATAATAATAATAATAATAAGGCAAAAAAACTAGAACGACGATAATAACGACGATAATAATAATTATTTTTACAAAAAATTCAATTGACTATAACTCCAAATCCGTTCATCGGATCCATTCGATGTCTAAAGGAAAAGTTCTTAATTTTTCGCTGGCTTTCCAAGGACATGCATATCTTATACCTTATCTCAACCGCATGTGTAACTAATTCAAGATTCAACATAACCTATCTAAGGGCAATATCAAAAGTACAAGCATGCATAATCCTATTTTCTCGAGCACTAGTCAGGGATACACTATTAATATGTAAAAATTAATTTATGAGTACTCACATATCAATATTGAGGTTCAATATTGTAGGAAAGGTACGTAGACGCAACGGAGATGATAAATACTAAATTGACCTCGCAAGCATACCTATAATCCATACCCATGACCACCATAGTTATAACTCATAATTTCCTTAGCCCTATCCTACTCGAAAAACTCATTTTGAGATCATGCGGGCAGAGCCCCATCGTAGTATTTTATGTATAATAATAATAATAATAATAATAATATATATATATATATATATATATATATATATATATATATATATATATATATATATATATATATATATATATATATATATATATATATATATGATTATTTACGGAGTAATATGATGAATTGAATCACAAAAATTGGAACTCGTTCGACTTTTATAGGCAAGTTAACCTCACCTACCCCTCATTCATTTCCTGTTCGCTCAAAACAAAAAATGTTACCTCATTTTACTTAACATAAATAAATATTAATATTAAATCTTTAGAATTAATTAAATATTGTATTATATTTACGTGCGTACTAAAAATGTAATTTTTGTTCAAACGACTCGTACGTTGTCACTCGACTCATGTACCACTTTCGGTTTTTCGAGCGCACTTCCGTACGTTTAGAAAACTAGCCTTTTACGTTACGCGACGTGTACCTTTAATAATAATTTGACTTATTTATCAAAAATTTACTTTATGAAAAATGTAACTTATAAAATTGAGCATTGTGGTCATTTCCTTCTATAAATCTGGGACTCGTTGTTTATCAAAATATATTATTTTAAATCAGAACGGTTTATGACTAAGTTAAATATATATATATTTTTATTTAGAGTTGTAACTTTATACATAATATGTATGTTTGAAATATTTACCTAGTGATATAATATTTAGTCTTTCAAAACTAAATATATATTTCAAAGTTCATTTTTAAAATCGTTTAGAAAAATATTATAACTCATAACGTTTTCATTTGAAAACTTAAATAAATAGAATTCGTTTATGTATTAACTTTTTAAATATCAATCGCATCTCTAAGGGAATGTTACTATCGTGTACTAGACTAATTTAAAAAAACATATATATTTAATGAACACGTTTTAATGTACGTTGCGAGTTATTCATACATCTAACAACTAACATTCCAACTTACGTTGTTTAAATAAAAACATTTTAATAAACAAGTTCTATTATATCGAAAAATATTTTCGCACGTTTGAGAATAGATCAATCAAGTATTATGAAGTTCAATTCTCCACTAACTTTTGTCTAACTCTCGATAAGTGACACTTTGTTCTCATTTGTAATTTACTTTTCCATTTATTCCGCATACCTTAAAAAAAACGATTTCTCAAATCAATGTGGGCCTCGTTACAAAGACACACAATCATGCAATGTATCTGATAAATCAATCATTTGATATTATCTTTTAATTTCGTCGATAAACTTATATTGAAACAAAATACGTTTATGTAAAGTATTATTTATCTAATACCTTGTTAACGTTTTTAATTAATAAGTATATATATTATATATACATATCAATATACACATAAATGTTCGTAAATCGTCGAGCATAGTCAAAGAGTAATTGATTACATGAATGTAGATTTCAAAACTTTCAAGACTCAACATTACAAATTTTGCTCATCGTGTCGGAATCATATAATGATTAAAGTTTAAATTTGATCGGAAATTTCCGGGTCATCAAAGCTTGGAAGTATCGCCGCAGCTGACGCGCAGTAATCACGAGCGCGTATACAAACTTTTCGATTGGGTAATAGTTTAGCTCACTCCCAGTCAGCGCTTTACTCACGAAGTATATAGGTGTCTGGACTCCGTCTCTCTCGATGATCAGAATCGAGCTAACTGCTTCTGCGCAATTGCTAAATACAAGATAAAGGTTTCCCTGGAAATTAGCGCGGTCAAGGTTTTTAAGCAGCGCCTTCATTTCTTGAAATGCCTTTTCAGCCTCCTCTGTCCATTTGAAGTCAGACCTTTTCGCACAATTCTTTAGCATGCTGAAGAAAGGGAGAGATCTTCCAGCTGCTTTTGACAAGAACCTAGTTAATGCGGCAAGTTTTCCTTTGAGACTTTGAAAATGTTTCTTAGTTTTTGGAGATGGCATGCGTTCAATAACTTCAATATTTTGTGGGTTAGCTTTGATGCTCTATTGGTGATCACGTGTCCCAAGAATGATCCTTCTTCTTCTCCGAAACTATACTTTGATGGTTTGAGTTTTATGTTAACGCTGCTCAGTGTGTCGAAAGTATCGAGAATGTGTGCTAGCAGTTGTTCCTCAATATTACTTTTAATGACCAAGTCATCGACGTATGCTTCCAGGTTGCGACCGATCTGCTTAGCGAAAGTCGTGTCGATCATGCGTTGATAAGTGGCACCAGCGTTTTTAAGACCAAACTGCATCTTCGTGTAACAGTATATGTCGTGGTCCGTTTGAAATGCTGTTTTTTCTTAGTCTTACTCTGCCATGGGGAATTGATGATAACCCTTGTATGCGTCTAAGAAGCACTTAAACCTGAATCACGCGAGGGACTCGACCTTCCAATCAATTTTGGGTAAAGGGTAGTTATCTTTTGGGCATGCCTTGTTAATGTCTTTGAAGTTGACACATAGGCACCATGATCCGTCGACCTTAGGGACCAGAACTGGATTAGTCACCCACGTTTGATAATTGACTTTACGCAGGATGTTTGCCTTAACCAGCTTGTTTATTTCCCCGCACTGCCACTCACTTCTGTCAGGCGCCATGGGCCTCTTCTTTTACCGGACAGGTTTCATGTTAACGTTAGCGTTAAGGCGATGTTGTGCGACGTCTCGCGGAACGCCTGTCATATTTGCATCGTGCTAACAGAATACGTCCAAGTTGGTCATAAGGATGTTACGCAACGTGACTTGTGTTTCTTTCATCAGACCCGCCCCTATTTTTACTTTTTGATCCGGGTAAGTGAGTTTATTACAATGTGACACCCAGACGATGTCTCACCCACTGATTTCTCTTCCTCTTTCACCGTGACTGAAGCGCATAGTCCTCAAGCGGGTTTGACTCGAGAGTAGCAATTCCTTGCTTTATCAGAAATTTTACTAATCCATGAACCGTTGATGGTATCGCTCCAAACCTTTAAAGGGATATCCTGCCCAATATGGCATTATACCTGGAGTGCGCGTGCATCACACAAAACTTAACATCTCCGATGCGCACCTTATATTTATCATTGTCATCCCTAAATTCTAGTTTCGGGTCCAGGGTGCCTATAGGCCGTGCCGATTCCCCTGAGAATCTAGAGAGCGCCATGGTTGAAGGTCAGATACCTTGCTTTAAGGACCCTGGAAATTGTCTAAAACATTGTTCGTACATTATGTCTACACTACTACCGGTGTCTATATGTAAACGCCTTATCCTGTATCCAGATTCAGGCAAGTAACCCTGGACCACGATAGGTGCGCATTAAGTGTTATGTAACCGGATAGTGGGAAAATAGATTCATGTAACCTCTTCAGTTATATAATCAGCCTTACGCTTTCCATCTCTACGCGAAGATATAGTGGTCATACTTGCATATGCCTTTCTTCCGTGAGTTAAATTATGGATATCGCAGAGAGAGCTGAGAAGAAAAAATGCGAAAACGTTAAGAACAATAAAGGAAAAAGATATATTTAAACCTTTTAACTTTCTGGTCCCACGGATGGCGCCATTTGATCAAGCATAAAATGGTCCAAGGGGTTCGGTTCATGCAAGATCAACAATAAAGAGGGATTTCAGGGTTTCTTGAGGTTAACTCTCCGGTCCGGAGTACCGTGAATAACCCTCATACGAGATGATGATCTCTGAAAGGGTGGTTAAACGTAACCCACCATAATTCGGGTTAACCGGAGGCGATGGCTCATTGGACGGTGTTAGGATTTTACGTTCAAAGAACGTTACCCGAGAACCGTTATTGTAACTGTGCAGATAGAGTGCTGTGAAAGGTGAGTTTTTTCTCTCTATCTTGAATTATCCTTTTGTGAAGTTGGACGTGAGTATTTATAGGCAAGAGTGGCTGTCCTTTTCTTTGCCACGTAGGCTACAAGAAAGGGAGAGGGGACAGAATGGTACAGAATAGTACCATTCTGTCGCATGTACTCACGTGGTCCCCTCCATATCGTGCTATTTTGCCACGTCCTGCCACTCGTATGATTACTGAGATTCCGTCCTTAGTATTTTGTACTGTCTTTTGTCTCATTCAGCTTCCGCAATAATTTCGCGTATTCTCATGATGGCGCTATGCTCACCGCGCGATGTCGTTAGCTGGACTGCGCCATATATTACGCGTTATTGACCTTTAGGAATGGTCGAGAGCAGCTATGTTGTAATAGTCTTGCGCGATGTGTTGGCGTATTTCATGCACGTCATTACCCACCCTAGGGCTAACTCGATACGTTTGATTTATATTTGAACCACACCTCGAATTGTCTATAGTCATGCTTTTTGATAACCATCACAAGATAGCCTGCTGGTTGGGGCCTTGAGTTTCTTTCAAGAATTTTGAGTCTCGAATCCTGCGTATGATGAATATTTTGTGGTGGTCATGTGATAAGGCTGAAACGGACGGTTTTATTTGTGCAATGTCGTTAGTTCGCAACACATCAGAATCAGTCACCAAAAAGGGGGTACTGTTTTAAATTTATATTTAGCGGGGCCTAAATCGTACTACTCCTTATTATGAGTAAGGGAAGTATGACCTAGGGTCGTATTTTTAAGATATCAGTAGAATTGAACCTATATTTAATGCTTAAGATAATTATAAAGAGAAGGAGTAGTGGTTACCTAATTTTGGGTTTTTTTAATTTATAAGACAGATAAAGTAAATGCAATAAAATTTCAGATAAGGTTAAAGCAAGTGCATACTATGATTTCACCAGTTATTCTGCCGGGATTATGGAATGTGGCTCATGAATAGGTAAGGACCTTGTATTCATTACACTGGTCCTAAACGCCCCTGTCGTAAGAAATGTCACTGGGTAATGCGATAGGCTTGAAGATTCTGAATAGACAGCAATGTCCATTACCCCCGACGCACGTGCAGTCTGACTACAGGCATACACGTTCAGATGGCTCATCCAATTGAGCGACTCGGTTGGGTGACGTATTAACATTCCACAAAGGTCTAAACTTTCTTAAGCATAATAGAATCTAGGGTTTACCGTATCCGAGAGACGTGATGTTTTTCAATGCTTTCATTAATGATTGGGTTTAAAAGATAGTTAGGCCCTTAAAAGGAGTTCAACCATAAAGAACACCATGGCCAAGTCAAGTTGACTTCCATGACCATGTTCGGTTATCCTAACGGTCCAATTCTTTATGTGTTTAAACAAACAGTATCTTAATTAACCAAGAATCCCTCAAGCAGGGTGCACTGCTTGAGACCGCGTTATGGTGAAGTGTACTAATCAGCTCTGACCGGGTTACATGGCCTTTCTTAGCAGAGGTACAGCTTACAACAACCGTTGTGCTTCAACATGCATGTACGAAGTTTATATGCTTGGTGACTACACTAGCATGGTCTAGGACCAACAATGTACTAAGGGTCTAGTTAAATGTTTCACTACGAAAGAGTCCTCAGTCGAAATTCAAAGCTTGATAGACTTACTACAACCGGTATGCCTCAGTCGATCTTGCGTTGTATCCGATAGACTTCCCTTACCAAGGGGTGACACAGATAGTGTACTATGGATCGGGGTTCGCGACTTCCTAATAACAGAGCCAATAACTACGTTCTATTAGTTGGAAAAGCGATTGAGTTTAAAGCATAATCGATAAGCATTTCGACAACATACACAAACCATAATATTATTTCGGCATTATAACTGATTATATCATAGCATACACTAAAGATAACTACTCGTTAATCATGGCAACAACATCACAAAACATAATTGTAGAAGACATTATATAAAGATAAAGGATAGAAGTACCAGTAGATTAAACGAGTTCTGAATACAAAAGTGACAACTTCAAACTCCAGACCGCTCCTAATACAATCTTCGGTGTTCTTCTCCGGGTACTAGATTTCCCGCACGGAGTCGATGACCTTGAAAGTATAACTAATATTGTACAAGAGAGAGAAAGAAGTGAATTGAAGTCTGTGTTGGAATGAATGACAAAGACCCTTTAAAAAGCTTGATTTTTGCCTGCAAACGGCTCGCATGCCGTTTGGCAAAGCCGTTTGCAGGGGCCGTTTGCCAGGCCAGCCCGTTTAGCATGCTCATTTGATTTAGACGTATGGCAGGCTGTTTGCCACACTGGCAAGCCGTTTGGCAGCCCATTTGGCAAGCCGTTTGGCTTGCTGATTCGCTGGATCGTAACTTGATTTCTTGTCTTTCACCGTTTTCACTCTAGAATCTTTGTTTTAGCTCCGATTCTCTTGATTCTTTTTGCACTATCTTTGTAATCACTTGATCTTCAATTCTAACCGACGAAGCGGGTATTTTACCGATAAAGTTCGAAACTTTCTTGTTTTTGGGCCTTAATACCGGGGTGAAAACGTGACTTTTTAGCCGATATCAAATATCCCACACTTAGACATTGCTTGTCCTTAAGCAAACTCTCATTTTTACCTTAAGAAATCTTTTCGGAGTTTCATTTCTAATAGCCTAAGCGGTTTGCTTTTTATTATAAGAGTGAAAAGTAAGATGAGTCATTTATGTTAGGGTTGAAATTATCTCTGCAAGCATGCGAGGAGGTTACATGACTTAGGCTAGCTTTCACGAGTCACTCAAATCACACAAGTGTTTAGGGTTCCCTATAAATCTAAGAAATGAATTCACTCATAGCCAGTCACGTAGTACCCATCGTCATAGGCTTAATAAAGACCCAAATCCTTGTTACTAATGTGAGAACGGTAGTAACCATAGCTTCTAGGTCATTTTTCAATAATGGAAAGGAATTTTAGAGTGGTGGTGAAGTAGTTTAAAGAGGGGTGAGAAACAAGGGTAATACAGTCTTTCGAAGACTTTTTTATTTGGAATTTAAGATAGGTAGGAGTGCTAATATTTTTGAGAAGCACTTTTCAACTTTTTCTTCATTTGATAATCATTTTCGGTCAAGTTCTTCTTCGGTGTTTCTCTTTATAAGTTCTGCTCCTTTTTTCAGAACTTTAAAATACACATTTTTTTTTGGAGATTTTATCTCGAGAAACTTTTTGCCGGTATACTTTTTCAAGATCTTTGCTATGATACTTGAGAGGTTTATAACATCGGGTTTTCGGAAGGAATCTCATTTCCTGGTTTTTTGAGTGATAGTAAAGGTGATGTAGATGAGTTGGTGAAGTAGAAGTAGTGGAGGTGCGAAAGGCTTATTTTTGACAAATGGCTAGCTGTTCTGATTATAACCGAATCACGTTTCGCTGCTTTAGAAATGTAGATCTAAAGCAAGTTCTGATTCTGAGCAAAGACATCGGCACTCTCAACGAAAAATAGTGAAGCATTAAATATGAATGCTGATCTTATTTGGGTGCCTCACCATAATCAATTTAGGTCGATAATGCCTAGTCATGCAATGCTCTATTATAGATTTGGTTTTCCCTAACAAGATTTCCACCCTACTTAAGCCTTACTTTTATTTTCAAACGTTTTAGGTTTTTGAAAATACTTTTTCGGAAAGGTTTTCTCGTGTTAAATTTTTTTGAAATTTGGCTTAAGAACTTGGAATCTTTTTAATGGGTTATTTTAATACAGCATAAAAAGATTATACCAACATCCCACACTTAGACGAACATTGTCCTCAATGTTCCTAGTGTATCCCACACTTAGGCGTTTTAGTTGAAGATTCGGGAGTATTTGTTTAGTGTTTATTTGGGTTGGAATCCCACACTTAGTGATAAGCTAGGATGTGGTATAATTTAAAGTTTGAGCTAGTAACAGGAAGAAAGGAGTACCCCTAGTAGATGGTCTTGCAAAGACACTGGCTGGCTTGCAATCTTGGAAGTTACGTCCTTTATTTATCAGCTCATTTGTCATCCTTTATTCTTCTACTCTACTTTATTGCACGGGTTGCCTCCCGAGAAGCGCTTTTGTTTAAGGTCGTTGGCTCGACCGTAGTGATGCTTAGAAAGCAAACATTCCTCGCTGGTAGTTGTAATCTTGGTCTTCTCGAGGGAATGTGAGTCTTGGTAGGTAAATCCTGAGAAAGTGTCAGACCAAAAGTGGTAGAAGATCCGGTACTTCTATTGAAGATATTTTGAAAGATAGGTAGTGTGCAGTTTCGGCTAGTGATAAATCTTGAAGTCCGATGATAATATGATCCACGGCTCTGCTGGTTGACCCATGTATGTCAATAATTGAGGCAGTGCTGGTGGTAATTATCTTTCTGATAGGAAGAGAACTTTTGTCTATAGGAATTGGTGAAGGTTCATCAATCGACACGCAACAATGAGGCGCTTCACCATGTGGTTCTCAAGGTGCACTCGACAAATTTTCGTCAATCTTTTCTTTCGACAAGAGACTGCTTATGCCCGACGATTGACAATTTTTCCTAAATTCAGGTTCGTCTATGTGAAAACCACCATCACATACGGTAGATGAGTTAGGCTCACACTTAGATCTAGAGTGTCAGAAGAAGGAGAGATTGTAGTCCCAGTTTCAAGATCATTGTTGCCACCATCTTCTAACGTGTTTGTTGAGTCAATAATGTAATTAAGGATTTAATTATGACAAACATAGTTATTAATACTAATCTGTTATGTGCGGCCAACATATGTTCATTAAATTGTATTAAGTATTAGAACAACATTATATGTTTTGTGTCAGTGTTTTAGTATGCTGCCCGGATTATGATCACAAGATAGTCAAAGTTTTGGGTTATTCGTGTTGACAACATAAGATTGTTACTGAACCATCATAAGACGTAAAGAAGAACCAGCAGAAGATATCAGCACAAAAAACTTAGACGAATTATGTATATCATTCTAAAAAAATAGTGTAAGTAACAATAGGGGGAGGTGAATAGTACATTACTTAGTTGATTTTTACAAATCTTTATGATTTAGAACTTGAGATGACTATAGTAAAATTTGAATTGTTTGTTAACAAGTAATATAAAGGTAAAGATAAGGGGTAAGAGAACAAACGCAGAGATTTATAGTGGTTCGGTAAGATATTAACTAATCTTCCTTAATCCTTCCCAAATTCTAACGAATTGAGAGTTAGTTTCACTACGATACTCCAAACTCGGTGGAGTGTCCGGATACAACACTAGTTCCTTGATAAGCCACAACTTATGAACCCTTACGTCCATTTGAAGAATTCACAATCACCAAATGCTCTTACCACATGATCCTAATGCTCCAACTTGATGAAACCTTAACTACCTTCTAGAACCTTTTAAGAAGATAGCTTACAAGTAAACATACAACTAAGTTTATAATCACTCTTGCTAAAATCACTCTGAATAGTTTACTATAATATTTTGAATATTATCTAAAAATGTATGAGAATGTAAGTGCAAAAGGTGAGTCTTCAATTGCTCCAAGGCTTGGTTTATATAGGCAAGAGAAAATCTGTTCAGACCCTGGGCGACTTACCTTACGGTCAACCGTGGTTCGACAGGGAGGTTCTGACTTCTGATTTCATAGCTGTTTTAGACCTTTATTTTTGTCACTTTCCCTTATTGGATGCTTGCAATTAGAAGCCAAAAACATCTGAAACCATCTGCATAACCCCTTTTATCTTGGATGCATTCATGGAGGTTGGCATAAGCTTACAAAAGGGAAAAGTCCCATTATCCTTCTCTTGTGTCATTGATTTTCCATAATGGCATATGCAGATTTTTGTGTTTAATAAACTACAAGCTTCCAAAGATCATATCACAAGTCTTCCATACATATGTCAACATTTGGTTGCAAGTATATGCTTTCATTGGTTACTTGCAATACTCCAAATTAGACCAACTTGTTTTACATGAAGACTTCTAGGGAATTACATTAATCATAAAGAGATAAACTTACTTAAGCATGTAAGTAATGCTTAATGATTAATCAAGTGGAGAGCATCTCTTTAGTTGTGACTTAATGACCATCCTAATCATGTCTAGATATATTTTAGATTTAAAAGGATGACTTGCAATTAGGTGCAAGAGGATATTATACAACACTTATGTATTTAACCTTAATTGCAAGCTAAAGTGTCATTAAGGCGTCATTAGGTGAAATTAAGCAAGATTAACATCCTAAAGACCAAAAAAAATTTTGATATAAAAGGGGAAACTATTCTAAGTATGTTGAAAAAGGTTTCGTAAAATATAGAGGCCCCGAAGTGGTCAAACATTATTTGGTTAAGAATTTTAAACAGAATATTTGCGGTCGATCCACGGTCAACAGTGTAGTCGACCGTGCATTTCGGTCGAACCACGGTCTACCGTGGAGTTAACCGTGTACCTGGTTTCTCAGAAACCATGGTACAGAACACCCACGGTCTGACCTGCGGTTGACTGTGGTCCTAGCCATGTACTACATGAGTTTTGTAAAGGACTCTTTTAACTTGTTTATTATATGTATTGGTTGTCTGCAAGAGATCATGTAGGTTTGTGAACTTGTGTTGTCCTATACGCATTAAGCACTTAAGGTTGGTGTCATCATCAAAATAAAGTGATTAACATTTGAATATTATTATTGGATTATTAACCAACACATAGTTTGTTTCATATGTTATCTACATCAAGCATGCTCACTCAACTGAAATCGAAGACGAAGTTGAAGAAAGAAGGACACATGTCGACGGTTGACAAGTGACCTTACAATACAACGTGAAATGCGACAGTTGACAAGTGACCTTACAAGACAACGTGGAATGCAGAGGTATATCGCACACACAGTTCATCAGTGTACTTTGTCAACACATTGGGAACCCAACATTCTATTTATTTATTTAAATAGTATGTCCTACCTACTATGGTGTTCTTGAATTAGCTTCAGAACAAGGAAGGGTGCCACGTTTTTTTACCAAACTTGTTGGCTAAAGGACATGCATAGTTTTGTCCAGCGGTCAATAGATAAGATATACGGTTTTATGGTTACTCTATAAATACCAACATTCCACGAATGTTTAGTTAGTGGTGTGGGAGCCTTAAGTGACTAGAGTTTGTAAAACTTGTATACGATTTTGAGCTATTAAGGTGTTATAATATGTATCAGCCGATTCTTTGATATATTTTATCAATAAAAGAATGACTTGAAAATTACTTTGACTCTTGTTAATCTACATGCTAATTGATCTTAACTGTTAAACTTGTTCAATTGCAAAAAGATTGTATTCACCCCCTACAATACTTGATGTTGTTAATCGAGACTAATAACTGGTATCAGAGCATACAGTCTTTATAATTTAATATCTTTTATTTGAATCTCCAATGGCCAACTTTTTAAATACATCTTATTTCGAGAATGGTTCTTCAAATAGACCACCTAAGTTCGATGAAAACGAATATGAGTCTTGGAGAGATAGAATGACGTTCCACTTTAAATCAGTTGACCCTCTCATGCCTGGTATTGTAAAAAAAATGACCATTGTGTCCATTGATCGGTCCATAATTTATGCTCGGAATAGTGTTTTATGACAAGGGTTTTTTGTGATTTTAATGGTGGAAACAAGGTATCTTTGTGGGTTTTTATGTATATCAAATATTGAAGAAGAATGCGCAAAAAGAAAATAAAAGAAGTTGAAAATGCTGGAAAAATTGAATCCTGCGAGCTGTTACGAAAATGGCCATAACTCGGTCATACGACCTCCAATTGAGGTGAATGAAATTGCAAGACGTTCGATTTCAGAGATCTACAACTTTAAGTTCTATATGTGGGCGTAATTTACACCACCCTTCGCGTAAATTATGCCATTGATATTTTGAAAATTTCGAAAGGCTACATGGTGACGTATTTTAATGCCCAAAATTACGCCTTTGCATTTTTATGGCGTAAATTAAGCCATAATGGGCGTAAATTACGCCCGGGTCGTGACAATTGAGTTTTGGATGGCCGAATTTCATGGGATTTTGACTTAAGGGCCAAGATACTTGATTCATATATAAACTAAACCCCTAGCCACAAATTGGGGGACCTCCTAAATCAGTTTCTGAGCTACAAACCTAAACCCTAACATCAAAACATTTATCTATTCAAGGATCAAAGGTGCGTTCATCATGATTCATCCCGCATTCAACGTGTTCATCATGATTCATCCTTCATTCATCGTGTTCATCATCACAAACATGCAAAGCTAATTTCTCTTTCTTTATTCCATCTAATGAACAATTGATGTATTATTTATTCATTCAAATATGTGCGTGGTGTAGTGACCCGAACTTTTCCATGTTTATATATATTAATTGAGATTGATATTTACATGATTAAATGTTTCCAACATGTTAAGCAATCAAACTTGTTAAGACTTGATTAATTGAAATAGGTTTCATATAGACAATTGACCACCCAAGTTGACCGGTGATTCACGAACGTTAAAACTTGTAAAAAAACTATATGATGACATATATATGGTTATATATATAGTTAACATGATATTATGATAAGTAAACATATCATTAATTATATTAACAATGAACTACATATGTAAAAACAAGACTACTAACTTAATGATTTTGAAACGAGACATATATGTAACGTTTATCGTTGTAACGACATTTAATGTATATATATCATATTAAGAGATATTCGTACATCATAATATCATGATAATATAATAATTTAAAATCTCTTTTGATATTATAAACATTGGGTTAACAACATTTAACAAGATCGTTAACCTAAAGGTTTCAAAACAACACTTACATGTAACGACTAACGATGACTTAACGACTCAGTTAAAATGTATATACATGTAGTGTTTTAATATGTATTTATAAACTTTTGAAAGACTTCAATACACTTATCAAAATACTTCTACTTAACAAAAATGCTTACAATTACATTCTCGTTCAGTTTCATCAACAATTCTACTCGTATGCACCCGTATTCGTACTCGTACAATACACAGCTTTTAGATGTATGTACTATTGGTATATACACTCCAATGATCAGCTCTTAGCAGCCCATGTGAGTCACCTAACACATGTGGGAACCATCATTTGGCAACTAGCATGAAATATCTCATAAGATTACAAAAATATGAGTAATCATTCATGACTTATTTACATGAAAACAAAATTACATATCCTTTATATCTAATCCATACACCAACGACCAAAAACACCTACAAACACTTTCATTCTTCAATTTTCTTCATCTAATTGAACTCTCTCAAGTTCTATCTTCAAGTTCTAAGTGTTCTTCATAAATTTCAAAAGTTCTAGTTTCATAAAATCAAGAATACTTTCAAGTTTGCTAGCTCACTTCCAATCTTGTAAGGTGATCATCCAACCTCAAGAAATCTTTGTTTCTTACAGTAGGTTATCATTCTAATACAAGGTAATAATCATATTCAAACTTTGGTTCAATTTCTATAACTATAACAATCTTATTTCAAGTGATGATCTTACTTGAACTTGTTTTCGTGTCATGATTTTGCTTCAAGAACTTTGAGCCATCCAAGGATCCATTGAAGCTAGATCCATTTTTCTCTTTTCCAGTAGGTTCATCCAAGGAACTTAAGGTAGTAATGATGTTCATAACATCATTCGATTCATACATATAAAGCTATCTTATTCGAAGGTTTAAACTTGTAATCACTAGAACATAGTTTAGTTAATTCTAAACTTGTTCGCAAACAAAAGTTAATCCTTCTAACTTGACTTTTAAAATCAACTAAACACATGTTCTATATCTATATTATATGCTAACTTAATGATTTAAAACCTGGAAACACGAAAAACACCGTAAAACCGGATTTACGCCGTCGTAGTAACACCGCGGGCTGTTTTGGGTTAGTTAATTAAAAACTATGATAAACTTTGATTTAAAAGTTGTTATTCTGAGAAAATGATTTTTATTATGAACATGAAACTATATCCAAAAATTATGGTTAAACTCAAAGTGGAAGTATGTTTTCTAAAATGGTCATCTAGACGTCGTTCTTTCGACTGAAATGACTACCTTTACAAAAACGACTTGTAACTTATTTTTCCGACTAGAAACCTATACTTTTTTTGTTTAGATTCATAAAATAGAGTTCAATATGAAACCATAGCAATTTGATTCACTCAAAACGGATTTAAAATGAAGAAGTTATGGGTAAAACAAGATTGGATAATTTTTCTCATTTTAGCTACGTGAAAATTGGTAACAAATCTATTCCAACCATAACTTAATCAACTTGCATTATATATTATGTAATCTTGAGATACCATAGACACGTATACAATGTTTCGACCTATCATGTCGACACATCTATATATATTTCGGAACAACCATAGACACTCTATATGTGAATGTTGGAGTTAGCTATACAGGGTTGAGGTTGATTCCAAAATATATATAGTTTGAGTTGTGATCAATACTGAGATACGTATACACTGGGTCGTGGATTGATTCAATATAATATTTATCGATTTATTTCTGTACATCTAACTGTGGACAACTAGTTGTAGGTTACTAACGAGGACAGCTGACTTAATAAACTTAAAACATCAAAATATATTAAAAGTGTTGTAAATATATTTTGAACATACTTTGATATATATGTATATATTGTTATAGGTTCGTGAATCAACCAGTGGCCAAGTCTTACTTCCCGACGAAGTAAAAATCTGTGAAAGTGAGTTATAGTCCCACTTTTAAAATCTAATATTTTTGGGATGAGAATACATGCAGGTTTTATAAATGATTTACAAAATAGACACAAGTACGTGAAACTACATTCTATGGTTGAATTATCGAAATCGAATATGCCCCTTTTTATTAAGTCTGGTAATCTAAGAATTAGGGAACAGACACCCTAATTGACGCGAATCCTAAAGATAGATCTATTGGGCCTAACAAACCCCATCCAAAGTACCGGATGCTTTAGTACTTCGAAATTTATATCATATCCGAAGGGTGTCCCGGAATGATGGGGATATTCTTATATATGCATCTTGTTATTGTCGGTTACCAGGTGTTCACCATATGAATGATTTTTATCTCTATGTATGGGATGTGTACTGAAATATGAAATCTTGTGGTCTATTGTTACGATTTGATATATATAGGTTAAACCTATAACTCACCAACATTTTTGTTGACGTTTTAAGCATGTTTATTCTCAGGTGATTATTAAGAGCTTCCGCTGTCGCATACTTAAATAAGGACAAGATTTGGAGTCCATGCTTGTATGATATTGTGTAAAAACTGCATTCAAGAAACTTATTTTGTTGTAACATATTTGTATTGTAAACCATTATGTAATGGTCGTGTGTAAACAGGATATTTTAGATTATCATTATTTGATAATCTACGTAAAGCTTTTTAAACCTTTATTGGTGAAATAAAGGTTATGGTTTGTTTAAAAATGAATGCAGTCTTTGAAAAACGTCTCATATAGAGGTCAAAACCTCGCAACGAAATCAATTAATATGGAACGTTTTTAATCAATAAGAACGGGACATTTTAGTTGGTATCCGAGCGTTGGTCTTAGAGAACCAGAAAATTTGCATTAGTGTGTCTTATCGAGTTTGTTAGGATGCATTAGTGAGTCTGGACTTCGACCGTGTTTTCTTTAAAAAGGATTGCTTAACATTTTTGTTGGAAACTATATATTTTTAACATATGAATATTATGTGATATATTAATCTCTTAACGTGTTTGATATTATGTGATAGATGTCTACCTCTAGAACAAGTCCCATTGACTCACCTAATAATAATGAAGAGTCAAATGTAAATTGGAATGATTTGTGGACTGATTCACAAGTTCCCGAAGAGGAACCGGAAGAAGAGTCGGAACCGGAAGAAGAATCGGAACCGGAAGAAGAATCGGAACCGGATGAAGAAATAGAACCGGTGGGGGAAATAATAAAACGGTTAAGTAAAAGAAAATCCTCAACCAACCGACCAAAGTTAATTATGGTCAATGGTGTTTCCGCCAAGGAAGCAAAATATTGGGAGGATTACCAATTCTCCGATGAATCGGATTCCGACGAGAATTCCGATGATGTTATAGAAATTACCCCAACTGAATTTAAAAAGGCAAAAGAAAATAATAAGGGAAAGGGCATAAAAATAGAGAAATCTAATTCCAACCCCGATGAACTTTATATGTATCGTCAACCCCCAAAGTCCTTAAGTTGTAACAATGACCCGGGAACCTCTAAACCACCAGGTTTTTCTAAACCAATGTGGAAAACGACGGCTCGTATTAGGGGAACATCATATATCCTTAGAAACTTGGCAAAACGAACCAAAATCGAAGAAGAAGAAACGAGCGAGTCGGAATAAGATAGTTGTATTCGTGTGGTGTAATATATGGAATATAGTGTTCTTATGCTTTATGATATATGTAAAAATTGCTTGTATTAATAAGTATTTTTTTTTATGAATCTAACTCTTGTCTATTTTACAGTTTAAAAACACAAAATGGATAGACAACCCAATATTTTAAGAGACCTACCCGGAGACATGATTGATGAAATCTTGTCTAGAGTCGGCCAGAATTCTTCGGCACAACTATTTAAGGCGAGATCAGTTTGTAAGACATTCGAAGAACGTTCCAAGAATGTCTTGGTTTATAAGAGACTTTCGTTTGAAAGATGGGGGATATCACATTGGGAAACCCATAAGTTACGATGTGTTTACTTTGACGCATATATTGCGGGGAACCCAAATGCTATTTTACGCAACGGGTTAAGAAATTATTTTGACTCAATATATCCGAATATTGGACTTCGTGATTTAGAAAAAGCGGCTAACATGCAACATAAAGAAGCATGTTATGCTTACGGATTAGTAATGTTCGCTTCTCACCAAAGTGAGAACAAGAACATCGGGCTACAACTATTAAACAAAACGTTTCCACAAGTGACGGAGTCGGTAATTGGGGTAAGAAATGAGGTTTTTAGATTATTACGGGACTGTTGGACATTACGTAACCCTCGTCCCTTTGATGACGTTACAACACGCTGTCTTATCAACGGCCATAACGGTTATGTTGCACAAGACCAAGGATGGGAAGTAGTCCTAGTAAAACCAGAATGCATGACTTGTTTCTGGACGTATGAATTACGTGTCTTTATTGCCTTTGCTGAACGACTTGTGTACTAGCTAGAATTGTCTTCACAACTATCTTGTATCAAAGTTATTGTGTGCTATATTTCATGCTTTATGTAAAATAAGCGGTATTGTAAGTTTGTAAAATATTGTATAAAAGTTTGAACGCGAAATATTATTATAATCAGTTTTTCATATAGAATTGTAGTAGTTGAATTGTATATTAGCTACTAAGTATGAACTTAACGGGTAGGTACTACCCGAATTTAAACTTATAAAACGCTAATATGAAGAAAAAGCTTTTATAAATGAGTTCATATTATGCTACGAAATACTATTAACTACTCTTAATATTCTGTATGATTAACTTGTTCCATTTAACTATTTTGAAGGAAATGGCACCGACTACTCGACACACCGTGAATATGAATGAAGAGGAATTCCGTACTTTTCTAGCTTCAAACATAGCCGCAGTACAGGCTGCGCTACATACCAACAATAACCTTGGATCTAGCAGTACAGGAAATCGTGTAGGATGCACCTACAAAGAATTCACTGCCTGCAAACCTTTGGAATTTGATGGAACCGAAGGACCGATCGGATTGAAACGGTGGACCGAGAAGGTTGAATCGGTGTTTGCCATAAGTAAGTGTACTGAAGAGGACAAAGTGAAGTACGCTACGCATACCTTCACAGGTTCTGCGTTAACATGGTGGAATACCTATCTAGAGCAAGTGGGACAAGATGATGCGTACGCACTACCGTGGTCAGCATTCAAGCACTTGATGAACGAGAAGTACCGTCCCAGAACCGAGGTCAATAAGCTCAAGACAGAACTTAGAGGGTTACGAACCCAAGGATTTGATATTACCACGTACGAAAGACGATTCACAGAATTGTGCCTATTGTGTCCGGGAGCATTCGAAGATGAGGAAGAGAAGATCGACGCGTTTGTGAAAGGATTACCGGAAAGAATCCAAGAAGATATAAGTTCACACGAGCCCGCCTCCATACAACAGGCATGTAGAATGGCTCACAAACTAGTGAACCAGATTGAAGAAAGAATTAAAGAACAGACTGCTGAAGAGGCCAATGTGAAGCAAGTCAAAAGAAAGTGGGAGGAAAATGGTGATAAGAATCACCAATACAACAACAACAGCAATCGCAACAATTATCCCAACAATCGCAACATCAATCGCAACTACAACAAACGGCCCAACAACAACAACAACAACAACAACAACAGCAACTACAACAATCATCCCAACAACAATAATAACCGCAACAACAACAACAATCAGAAGCAGCTATGCCAAAGGTGTGAAAAGTATCACTCGGGGTTCTGCACCAAATTTTGCAACAAGTGCAAAAGAAATGGTCATAGCGCGGCGAAGTGTGAGGTCTACGGACCAGGGGTTAATAGAACGAAAGGAACAAATGGTGTCGGAACGAGTAATGGCGGAGCAAGTAGTGTCGGAGCAAGCTATGCCAATGTAGTTTGTTATAAATGTGGAAAATCGGGCCACATTATTAGAAATTGCCCGAACCAGGAGAACGCGAATGGACAAGGCCGCGGAAGAGTTTTCAATATTAATGCGGCAGAGGCACAGGAAGACCCGGAGCTTGTTACGGGTACGTTTCTTATTGACAATAAATCTGCTTACGTTTTATTTGATTCGGGTGCGGATAGAAGCTATATGAGTAGAGATTTTTGTGCTAAATTAAGTTGTCCATTGACGCCTTTGGATAGTAAATTTTTACTCGAATTAGCAAATGGTAAATTAATTTCAGCAGATAATATATGTCGGAATCGAGAAATTAAACTGGTTAGCGAAACATTTAAGATTGATTTGATACCCGTAGAGTTAGGGAGTTTTGATGTGATAATCGGTATGGACTGGTTGAAAGAAGTGAAAGCGGAGATCGTTTGTTACAAAAATGCAATTCGCATTATACGAGAAAAAGGAAAACCCTTAATGGTGTACGGAGAAAAGGGCAACACGAAGCTACATCTTATTAGTAATTTGAAGGCACAAAAACTAATAAGAAAAGGTTGCTATGCTGTTCTAGCACACGTCGAGAAAGTACAAACTGAAGAAAAGAGCATCAATGATGTTCCCATTGCAAAAGAATTTCCCGATGTATTTCCGAAAGAATTACCGGGATTACCCCCACATCGATCCGTTGAATTTCAAATAGATCTTGTACCAGGAGCTGCACCAATAGCTCGTGCTCCTTACAGACTCGCACCCAGCGAGATGAAAGAACTGCAAAGCCAATTACAAGAACTTTTAGAGCGTGGTTTCATTCGACCAAGCACATCACCGTGGGGAGCTCCTGTTTTGTTTGTCAAGAAGAAAGATGGTACATTCAGGTTGTGTATCGACTACCGAGAGTTGAACAAACTTACCATCAAGAACCGCTACCCACTACCGAGAATCGACGACTTATTTGATCAACTACAAGGCTCGTCTGTTTATTCAAAGATTGACTTACGTTCCGGGTATCATCAAATGCGGGTGAAAGAAGATGATATTCCAAAGACTGCTTTCAGAACACGTTACGGTCATTACGAGTTTATGGTCATGCCGTTTGGTTTAACTAATGCACCAGCTGTGTTCATGGACCTTATGAACCGAGTGTGTGGACCATACCTTGACAAGTTTGTCATTGTTTTCATTGATGACATACTTATTTACTCAAAGAATGACCAAGAACACGGTGAACATTTGAGAAAGGTGTTAGAAGTATTGAGGAAGGAAGAATTGTACGCTAAGTTTTCAAAGTGTGCATTTTGGTTGGAAGAAGTTCAATTCCTCGGTCACATAGTGAACAAAGAAGGTATTAAGGTGGATCCGGCAAAGATAGAAACTGTTGAAAAGTGGGAAACCCCGAAAACTCCGAAACACATACGCCAGTTTTTAGGACTAGCTGGTTACTACAGAAGGTTCATCCAAGACTTTTCCAGAATAGCAAAACCCTTGACTGCATTAACGCATAAAGGGAAGAAATTTGAATGGAATGATGAACAAGAGAAAGCGTTTCAGTTATTGAAGAAAAAGCTAACTACGGCACCTATATTGTCATTGCCTGAAGGGAATGATGATTTTGTGATTTATTGTGATGCATCAAAGCAAGGTCTCGGTTGTGTATTAATGCAACGAACGAAGGTGATTGCTTATGCGTCTAGACAATTGAAGATTCACGAACAAAATTATACGACGCATGATTTGGAATTAGGCGCGGTTGTTTTTGCATTAAAGACTTGGAGGCACTACTTATATGGGGTCAAAAGTATTATATATACCGACCACAAAAGTCTTCAACACATATTTAATCAGAAACAACTGAATATGAGGCAGCGTAGGTGGATTGAATTATTGAATGATTACGACTTTGAGATTCGTTACCACCCGGGGAAGGCAAATGTGGTAGCCGATGCCTTGAGCAGGAAGGACAGAGAACCCATTCGAGTAAAATCTATGAATATAATGATTCATAATAACCTTACTACTCAAATAAAGGAGGCGCAACAAGGAGTTTTAAAAGAGGGAAATTTAAAGGATGAAATACCCAAAGGATCGGAGAAGCATCTTAATATTCGGGAAGACGGAACCCGGTATAGGGCTGAAAGGATTTGGGTACCAAAATTTGGAGATATGAGAGAAATGGTACTTAGAGAAGCTCATAAAACCAGATACTCAATACATCCTGGAACGGGGAAGATGTACAAGGATCTCAAGAAACATTTTTGGTGGCCGGGTATGAAAGCCGATGTTGCTAAATACGTAGGAGAATGTTTGACGTGTTCTAAGGTCAAAGCTGAGCATCAGAAACCATCAGGTCTACTTCAACAACCCAAAATCCCGGAATGGAAATGGGAAAACATTACCATGGATTTCATCACTAAATTGCCAAGGACTGCAAGTGGTTTTGATACTATTTGGGTAATAGTCGATCGTCTCACCAAATCAGCACACTTCCTACCAATAAGAGAAGATGACAAGATGGAGAAGTTAGCACGACTGTATTTGAAGGAAGTCGTCTCCAGACATGGAATACCAATCTCTATTATCTCTGATAGGGATGGCAGATTTATTTCAAGATTCTGGCAGACATTACAGCAAGCATTAGGAACTCGTCTAGACATGAGTACTGCCTATCATCCACAAACTGATGGGCAGAGCGAAAGGACGATACAAACGCTTGAAGACATGCTACGAGCATGTGTTATTGATTTCGGAAACAGTTGGGATCGACATCTACCGTTAGCAGAATTTTCCTACAACAACAGCTACCATTCAAGCATTGAGATGGCGCCGTTTGAAGCACTTTATGGTAGAAAGTGCAGGTCTCCGATTTGTTGGAGTGAGGTGGGGGATAGACAGATTACGGGTCCGGAGATTATACAAGAAACTACCGAGAAGATCATCCAAATTCAACAACGGTTGAAAACCGCACAAAGTCGACAAAAGAGCTACGCTGACATTAAAAGAAAAGATATAGAATTTGAAATTGGAGAGATGGTCATGCTTAAAGTTTCACCTTGGAAAGGCGTTGTTCGATTTGGTAAACGAGGGAAATTAAATCCAAGGTATATTGGACCATTCAAGATTATTGATCGTGTCGGACCAGTAGCTTACCGACTTGAGTTACCTCAACAACTCGCGGCTGTACATAACACGTTCCACGTCTCGAATTTGAAGAAATGTTTTGCTAAAGAAGATCTCACTATTCCGTTAGATGAAATCCAAATCAACGAAAAACTCCAATTCATCGAAGAACCCGTCGAAATAATGGATCGTGAGGTTAAAAGACTTAAGCAAAACAAGATACCAATTGTTAAGGTTCGATGGAATGCTCGTAGGGGACCCGAGTTCACCTGGGAGCGTGAAGATCAGATGAAGAAGAAATACCCGCATCTATTTCCAGAAGATTCGTCAACACCTTCAACAGCTTAAAATTTCGGGACGAAATTTATTTAACGGGTAGGTACTGTAGTGACCCGAACTTTTCCATGTTTATATATATTAATTGAGATTGATATTTACATGATTAAATGTTTCCAACATGTTAAGCAATCAAACTTGTTAAGACTTGATTAATTGAAATAGGTTTCATATAGACAATTGACCACCCAAGTTGACCGGTGATTCACGAACGTTAAAACTTGTAAAAAAACTATATGATGACATATATATGGTTATATATATATAGTTAACATGATATTATGATAAGTAAACATATCATTAATTATATTAACAATGAACTACATATGTAAAAACAAGACTACTAACTTAATGATTTTGAAACGAGACATATATGTAACGTTTATCGTTGTAACGACATTTAATGTATATATATCATATTAAGAGATATTCGTACATCATAATATCATGATAATATAATAATTTAAAATCTCTTTTGATATTATAAACATTGGGTTAACAACATTTAACAAGATCGTTAACCTAAAGGTTTCAAAACAACACTTACATGTAACGACTAACGATGACTTAACGACTCAGTTAAAATGTATATACATGTAGTGTTTTAATATGTATTTATAAACTTTTGAAAGACTTCAATACACTTATCAAAATACTTCTACTTAACAAAAATGCTTACAATTACATTCTCGTTCAGTTTCATCAACAATTCTACTCGTATGCACCCGTATTCGTACTCGTACAATACACAGCTTTTAGATGTATGTACTATTGGTATATACACTCCAATGATCAGCTCTTAGCAGCCCATGTGAGTCACCTAACACATGTGGGAACCATCATTTGGCAACTAGCATGAAATATCTCATAAGATTACAAAAATATGAGTAATCATTCATGACTTATTTACATGAAAACAAAATTACATATCCTTTATATCTAATCCATACACCAACGACCAAAAACACCTACAAACACTTTCATTCTTCAATTTTCTTCATCTAATTGAACTCTCTCAAGTTCTATCTTCAAGTTCTAAGTGTTCTTCATAAATTTCAAAAGTTCTAGTTTCATAAAATCAAGAATACTTTCAAGTTTGCTAGCTCACTTCCAATCTTGTAAGGTGATCATCCAACCTCAAGAAATCTTTGTTTCTTACAGTAGGTTATCATTCTAATACAAGGTAATAATCATATTCAAACTTTGGTTCAATTTCTATAACTATAACAATCTTATTTCAAGTGATGATCTTACTTGAACTTGTTTTCGTGTCATGATTTTGCTTCAAGAACTTTGAGCCATCCAAGGATCCATTGAAGCTAGATCCATTTTTTTCTTTTCCAGTAGGTTCATCCAAGGAACTTAAGGTAGTAATGATGTTCATAACATCATTCGATTCATACATATAAAGCTATCTTATTCGAAGGTTTAAACTTGTAATCACTAGAACATAGTTTAGTTAATTCTAAACTTGTTCGCAAACAAAAGTTAATCCTTCTAACTTGACTTTTAAAATCAACTAAACACATGTTCTATATCTATATTATATGCTAACTTAATGATTTAAAACCTGGAAACACGAAAAACACCGTAAAACCGGATTTACGCCGTCGTAGTAACACCGCGGGCTGTTTTGGGTTAGTTAATTAAAAACTATGATAAACTTTGATTTAAAAGTTGTTATTCTGAGAAAATGATTTTTATTATGAACATGAAACTATATCCAAAAATTATGGTTAAACTCAAAGTGGAAGTATGTTTTCTAAAATGGTCATCTAGACGTCGTTCTTTCGACTGAAATGACTACCTTTACAAAAACGACTTGTAACTTATTTTTCCGACTAGAAACCTATACTTTTTTTGTTTAGATTCATAAAATATAGTTCAATATGAAACCATAGCAATTTGATTCACTCAAAACGGATTTAAAATGAAGAAGTTATGGGTAAAACAAGATTGGATAATTTTTCTCATTTTAGCTACGTGAAAATTGGTAACAAATCTATTCCAACCATAACTTAATCAACTTGCATTATATATTATGTAATCTTGAGATACCATAGACACGTATACAATGTTTCGACCTATCATGTCGACACATCTATATATATTTCGGAACAACCATAGACACTCTATATGTGAATGTTGGAGTTAGCTATACAGGGTTGAGGTTGATTCCAAAATATATATAGTTTGAGTTGTGATCAATACTGAGATACGTATACACTGGGTCGTGGATTGATTCAATATAATATTTATCGATTTATTTCTGTACATCTAACTGTGGACAACTAGTTGTAGGTTACTAACGAGGACAGCTGACTTAATAAACTTAAAACATCAAAATATATTAAAAGTGTTGTAAATATATTTTGAACATACTTTGATATATATGTATATATTGTTATAGGTTCGTGAATCAACCAGTGGCCAAGTCTTACTTCCCGACGAAGTAAAAATCTGTGAAAGTGAGTTATAGTCCCACTTTTAAAATCTAATATTTTTGGGATGAGAATACATGCAGGTTTTATAAATGATTTACAAAATAGACACAAGTACGTGAAACTACATTCTATGGTTGAATTATCGAAATCGAATATGCCCCTTTTTATTAAGTCTGGTAATCTAAGAATTAGGGAACAGACACCCTAATTGACGCGAATCCTAAAGATAGATCTATTGGGCCTAACAAACCCCATCCAAAGTACCGGATGCTTTAGTACTTCGAAATTTATATCATATCCGAAGGGTGTCCCGGAATGATGGGGATATTCTTATATATGCATCTTGTTATTGTCGGTTACCAGGTGTTCACCATATGAATGATTTTTATCTCTATGTATGGGATGTGTACTGAAATATGAAATCTTGTGGTCTATTGTTACGATTTGATATATATAGGTTAAACCTATAACTCACCAACATTTTTGTTGACGTTTTAAGCATGTTTATTCTCAGGTGATTATTAAGAGCTTCCGCTGTCGCATACTTAAATAAGGACAAGATTTGGAGTCCATGCTTGTATGATATTGTGTAAAAACTGCATTCAAGAAACTTATTTTGTTGTAACATATTTGTATTGTAAACCATTATGTAATGGTCGTGTGTAAACAGGATATTTTAGATTATCATTATTTGATAATCTACGTAAAGCTTTTTAAACCTTTATTGGTGAAATAAAGGTTATGGTTTGTTTAAAAATGAATGCAGTCTTTGAAAAACGTCTCATATAGAGGTCAAAACCTCGCAACGAAATCAATTAATATGGAACGTTTTTAATCAATAAGAACGGGACATTTTACGTGGTATGTAATCTTGCAATGATAAAGTCTTTTTGATTTATAAGTTTAAGAACCTTTCAAGTGATTATTAATGCAAGTTTGTTACTTTTGATTATTGTAAGACTATTATTGTGACTTAACATATTGTGCTTGATCCACTTAGTTTTAATTTAATGAGGGATAAAAACAAGTTGTTTAGGTTACATAATCGTGCCCAATATAATTACTTTAATGAATTTAAGAAATCATGTCTATATGATTTAGATACAACTTGATTAGCACATGTGTTTGTTTGAATGAATGATACCCAATTGGGATTTGAAAGGGATAAAGCTTTTTACATATTGCTTACACCAATTCTATTTTATTTACTTGCTTTTGTTTTGCTTAAATTGAAAAGTTTAAGTCTTTTTAATTAGTGCAATTTAGTTTAATCAAAACAATTCTAAAAATTACTTGCTTTTAACTACCATCTCCCGAGGAAAGAACCTTACTTGCCCTAACTAGTTTAAGGTAATTAAGTTATTTTTGACAGGTACTTCTGCACCCATCAAATTTTGGTGCCGCTACCGGGGAGAGTGGTATTTGTAATTTGCTTTCCTTTAAATTTTGGAAAATTCATAAAAATCGAAAAAGTAAAAAGTTCAAAAATATTTTATCTTTTTGCATCAAT
Source organism: Rutidosis leptorrhynchoides (assembly GCF_046630445.1). NCBI lineage: Eukaryota > Viridiplantae > Streptophyta > Magnoliopsida > Asterales > Asteraceae > Rutidosis > Rutidosis leptorrhynchoides. The sequence continues at coordinate 173,628,581 of NC_092339.1, forward strand.
TTTATTTAGTTTTACGCGTGGTATTTTCTGTTTATTTTTTCAGGTAGTGTATGCGAACTTGGCATTTGGGAGGAGATTCACCATTGATCTTTGACCCGGAAATTGAGAAATCCGCAAAAGCAAACCGTAAAGATTCCACTAGTTCAAAAGTGACTCAACAACCACTAGAAGAACAAGTAACATCAGAACCGAATTCACCAAAGTTAAGTGAGCACTCTTACACTTCGAAAGAGTCGGAAGTTCCACTTGAGAAAGTAATGGGAGATAGAGACATACGTGGGGTGGATTTGGACTACCAATCGGGTACGTACGAAGATCATTCACCTATTGTTTATCCCACTCTGAATGCGGGAAAGTGACTCAACAACCACTAGAAGAACAAGTAACATCGGAACCAAATTCACCAAAGTCAAGTGAGCACTCTTACACTTCGGAAGAGTCGGAAGTTCCTGTAACACCGGCCATTTTTTTTATAACACAGCGGAAGTCTTATTTAGTAAAACCACAACTTTAATTACATTAGTACAAAAACCCTTTAGTTATGTTTACTTTATCAAACGGTGTTACATTATTACAAACACGGTTACAAAAGTCCACATCAGAGTTGCAAGTTAAACATGTCTTCTACATCAATGCCCGATCCCATCATCAGTAGCTAAACCTGCAGGGGAGGAATGTGGGGGATTAACGCACCGCTAAGTGAATGGAATCTATCTACAGCTTAAGCTTAAACAATCCATCATACAACAGTCAACTAACATGCTTAAGACCATCAAGCATACAAACAACGACAATATGAGGATTGGCGGCTCGTACGGGCATACGACCTAGCTGATTGGACTAGGATCTACTGATAGTCCTTCCTACCAGTCTCTGCATAACTATCCAAATGCAATACATGTGTTCTTCTATGCTATACTAACGGACTGTAGGACTTGGACTCAACCTCCCTTGGAATAGTTGACCTCACACGGACTTCAACTACCCTAGGAATGGTTGAAAGTCCCCAACCGCCCTAGGAATGGCTGGTGTCAAACACAGTGCACATACACAACATATATAGATCACATAGCATGCAAATATCCACATAGCATGGCAATCACTACGCTACATAAGGTAATCAGAGTAATCCACAATAGCATGATTGGCTACTTAAACTCTATCCGAAGATAGACCCACTCACCAATTACCAGCAACTGAAGATTCTCAGAGGTCTAATCTTTATGAGTCTTCTCTTTCTCTTTTCCACCTGAGAATAGACATAATCAAGTCAGTAATCATGTCTTGATATCATCCCAACAACAAAACAATAGCATCAATAAACAAACACTTGAACACTTAAGCAATCTGACCTGTAAACCGTACGAGTGACACTCATCCTCACGTCTGAGAAACCTCAACCGTGCGGTTGACACCTCACTCGTACGTTTGGTCTTTGGCCAAATATCTAATTAGACAACAGTAGATCCATATGGTTGACCACACAAGTGACATATGAATCATACGAGTCACATCTCAACCGTACGATCCAACTAGCAAATATAACAGTTCAAGTAACCACTCACTCGTGCGGTTAACCATGCAGTTGACTGCCTCAACCGTACGTGTGAAGGTTCACTCATGCGAGTGAAAAGGAACATTAATAGCAACATGTAATTACATATTACAACCTATATTCATCATATATTCATTCATTCATAAGCCTATATCAAGAATTCAACCCATACTAACATATTAACGCATGCACACTAGACACACACGCTAATACCTCTATTTCTGACCCAAATACATTTTGATATAGCTTCTAAAAAGTTTACCATTGGAAATAATTTTTCATTACGATTCCAACGATACTTGATTCATCAAAAACAGAGTTACGGTGTGAAAGTTATGACCAAAACAAGTTTCCACAAAGCTGACCGGTTCTCACATGTGTGGCTGAGACCTCACTCGTGCGAGTGAGTCCTCACTTGTGTGGTTGACCCTCAAACGTGTGGTCACTCATACGAGTGACCTGTCACTCGTGTGGGAGCTGAAGAACAGCTCCTGCACGCTGATTTTTGTCATTTTGGCCCAAAAACTCGATTTTTTCAAGTTCTAACATCAAAACCACTTCAAAAACATCATATAAACTATATAGCAACTATTTCTAACATCAATTAAGCATAACAAACACATTTTATGAAGATTCAAGCTCAAAATTCATCAAAAACCCATTTACACCCAAAACTCAATTTCTATGAATTAAAGCACGAATTCAAGCTAACAAACCTGGATAAATGATCATAAGGATGATAATAATCACTCCTTAAAGTCTCTTGATCCAATTTCTAGCTTAGATTTTATTAGGGTTTGTGAAGAGATGAAGTTTGGTACGTTCTTGTTTGAGAAGGTTCAAGAAATGAGAAGAATGAAGCAGATATTACACTCTAAATGGGTTATTAAAACCCATACTCCACAACACACAGGTATTTATCAGTTATCTGATATCTTTTGTACTTAGTTAGGTAATTCTAACGGAGTCCAAATCTAACAAACAAACCATTTCTGTGACCCTTGTCACAAACTGGTCTTAACCACATATTCAATTGACAATACACATATTATTAAAATAAAAGCATATTTTAAACACAATTATAAACCTAAGGGCAATTAAGTAATCTTACTTCTAACCCCGATTTCAGTCTGTTACAAATCCACCTTGCTTAAAGAGATTCCGTCCTCGGAATCTGGTCTTGGTCAAACAGATGAGGGTAACGGGTCTTCATCAACTCTTCTGTCTCCCACGTCAAGTTAGACCCTAAGCTGTGTTTCCATTCTACTAAAACCATTAGGATCTCTTTCTTTCTTAACTTAGTAACCTTTCTGTCAACCACTCGAATTGGTTCCTCAACTAACTTGTTACTCAAATCAACATTCAAATCTACTAGCGGTACGATCTGTGTCTCGTCGTCAACTTTACACTTACGCTACACATTGAAGGTATTATGAATACCAGCTAACTCTGGCGGAAGATTCAGTACCACTTTTGATCATTCAGAATCTCACTAATTGGAAACGGCCCAATATACCTTAGCGCGAGCTTACCATGTTTACCAAATTTGATGACCCCTTTCCACAGTGAAACCTTAAGATACACACGATCACCCACATTAAAAGTTATCGGACGTCTACGCGGATCTGCATACATATTTTGTCTAACTCTGGCAGCTTTTAACTTTTCTCGCGCAATAGAAACTTTTCCGGCTGTCATTTAAACAATTTCGGGACCAGCAAACTGTTTCTCTCCAGCTTCTAACCAACAAGTCGGAGTTCTGCAACGACAGTCGTACAACATTTCGTAAGGCGGCATTCCTATGTTCGAATGATAAGAATTGTTATACGCGAATTCCACCAACAGCAAATATGTATCCCACGAACCACCATATTCTAATACACATGCTCTCAACATATCCTCTAGCGTCTGTATCGTTCGTTCATTCTGACCATATGTCTGAGGATGATAAGCTGTACTTAAATTCACACGTGTACTCAGATTCTGTTGTAAACTGTTCCAGAATTTTGACACAAACCTAGAATCTCTGTCAGAAACTATAGGTAATGGCACTCCATGACGACTAACCACTTATTTCACATACAGATCTGCTAACTCGCTCAATGATGCTGTCTCACGAGTAGCAAGAAAATGAGCACTCTTGGTCAAACGATCAACTATTACCCAAATCATATCGTGTATTCTCTGAGTTCTAGGTAATTTTGTCACAAAATCCATCGTGATATGCTCCCATTTCCACTCTAGAATCTGTAACTGACGCAATGAACCATACGGTTTCTGGTGTTCTGCCTTCACTTGCGCGCAAATATGACACTTTTCAACAAAACGAGTGATGTCTGTTTTCATAGTCGGCCACCAATACACTGATTTCAAATCATGATACATCTTATTACTACCTGGATGTACTGTCAATCTTGATTTGTGAGCTTCAGTCATGATCAAATCCCTCAAGTCTCCAAGCATAGGCACCCAAATTCGGTTATTTAAGGTTTTAAGTCCACGAGAATCATCAATTAGGTCAAACTTTCATTTAGTCATAAGTTCAGATTTAATATGTTCATCCTCCAATGCACAGGCTTGAACAGTTCGTAATTGATCGATCAAATCTAAAGTTATACTCAAATGCAGAAATTTCACATTCTCACCTGACTTTTTATGACTTAACGCATCTGCTACGACATTTGCTTTACCCAGATGGTTTAATTTCACAATCATAGTCTTTAATCAGCTCTTGCCACCGTCTTTAACGTATATTCAATTCTTTCAGAGAGAAAATATATTGCAGACTCTTGTGATCTGTACATATTACACAATGTGTCCCATACAAATAATGTCTCCATAGCTTCAGAGCAAACACTACGGCAGCCATTTCTAAATCATGTACATTATAATTTCTTTCACGAACTTTCAACTGTCACGAGGCGTAAGCAATCACTTTGTCTCTCTGCATCAAGACACAACCCAACCCGGCAAAGGACGCATCACAATAGACCATGAAGTCTTCTAAACCTTCTGGTAATGCTAACACTGGAGCCTGACACAATAACTGTTTCAAAGTCTGAAAAGCCTTTTCTTGATCCTCACCCCATTGAAAGGCTATGTCTTTTCGAGCCAACTTAGTCAACAGACCTGCTATTTTCGAGAAATCTTTTATAAACCTTCGGTAGTAACCAGCTAATCCGAGAAAACTCTTAATTTCCGTCGGATTTCTTGGCGATTTCCAATTCATAACTGCATCAATCTTTGATGGATCAACTTTTATACCCTCGACACAAATTACATGACCCAAAAACTGCACTTCTCTCAACCAGAATTCACACTTAGAAATTTTTGCAAACAACTGTTCCTGTTTCAACACATTCAACACCTGTCTTAAATGTTCAACGTGCTCGGACTCTGTTTTAAATACACTAATATGTCATCTATAAACACAATCACGAATTTATCTAGAAACGGACGATACACCCTATTCATCAGATCCATGAAGACTGTTGGCGCGTTGGTTAACCCAAACGGCATAACCAAGAACTCATAATGACCATACCTAGTTCTAAACGCTGTCTTTGGGATATCAGATTCTGCAACTCTAACCTAATGATACCCAGATCGTAAATCTATCTTGGAGAAGTATGAAGCACCCTGCAACTGATCGAATAAATCATCTATTCTAGGCAGCGGATGCTTATTCTTTATTGTTCTTTTATTCAACTCTTGATAATCTATACACATACGCATGGTACCTTCTTTCTTTTTAACAAATAATACCGGTGCACCCCAAGGAGAAGACCTCGGTCTAATAAACCCACGATCTAATAGATCCTAAATTTGTGACATCATCTTCTGAAGGTGCTAAATGATACGGGGCCTTGGCAATTGGAGTGGCTCCCGGCACCAATTCAATATTATACTCTACTTCTCTTACCGGCGGTAACCCTGGTAACTCTTCTGGAAACACTTCCGGAAACTCAGAAACTACCGGAATATATATTGCTTTCTTTTCTTTCTTACCATCTATTACATAAGCTAGGAACGATTCACACCCTTTGGATAAAGATTTCTTGGCTTTCATCATTGATATCAACGGAAAACTATACCCACACCGTTCCCCTCGGACTATAACACGGGTTCCATCAGCTAAACGAAAGAAAATCATTTTCCTTCGCACTTAATACTAGCTCTAAGTGGGCTCAGCCAATCCATTCCTAACACTACATTAAAACTAGGAATGGGTAACACTATACAAGTAATAGGAAATGACTTTCCTTCAATATCAATACTAACCCCAGTCACAAACGTTGTGACGGTTGTGATCTTTCCATCACCTACCTCTACTCGTACCGGTTCAGGCAGCACAGTAGCAGGTAAATTGAATTTAGTACAAAAGTCTAACGACATAAAAGACTTATTTTCACCACAATCAAACAATACATGAGCAGGTATTGAGTTGATTAAAAACATACCGGTGATCACCTCGTCAGTTTCAGTAGCCTTTTCAACTGACATCTAAAAAGCTCTGGCCTCTGCTATGGGAGGGTTCTTCCTCTTCTGCCCACTCGAGGCAGTAGACCCTTCAACTGATGCCGAACGCGCACCTGACCCTACCCCGAAGCTCACACTCTTGGACGGACAACTTATAGCACGATGCCCTGGTTGATGACAACTCCAACATACATTTCCTGGAAACGAACACCTTTGGGACTCATGTCCAACTGCACCACATCTCAGACATCTTTTGGTAGCCTCTGAGCATTGACCACTGTGTGTAGACTTACAAGTGTGGCACCAATTCCCTCTACCTGATCTAGACCCTGAACCACTCTGTCGACTCTTACTTTTCTGTCTAAACCCAAATGATTTCTTTGACTTACCACTAGATTGACCACCCGTTTAACCACTCGGAGTCATCACACTCCCAGTTATCATCCCTCTTGCCGCTTTCAAATCACTTTCCACCATTCTGGCTATAACAAAGGCCTGAGACAAACTAGTCGCCATCCTTACTGACATTTTGTATTCTGGCAAGATCACATTAACAAAATGTTGAATTCTTAATGCTTCATCTGGTACCCACTGAGATACAAATCTCAACTTATCCATAAAATGACCAAAGACTTCATCGATTGACATTTGAGGTGTCATTCTCATTTCTAAAAACTCAGTCTTCAATCGGTTAAGATCGAACGAGGAACAATACTGTTCACCAACTTTCCATTGAAATTGTTCCAAAGTAATCTGCTTAACATTCTCATTTGGAATACTTGACGTCAACGCATTCTACCAAACCATAGCTCTACCCTTTAACAATCTACAAGCATACATAACCCGCAACTCCGGTTCACACTGACAGGCTTCCAAAGCCCTTTCAACCTCCATTAACCAATTCATAGTTTCTGTCAGGTCAGAACTTCCCGAATATTCTGGGGGTTTGCCATCTAAGAATTGTTTATAAGTACATTTCTTATGGGGTTGAACAAAGGGTTGTTGGAACATTTGCGTTTGCTACGGGTTCATTAACATTGGATTTTGAAAAGGGAAAGTATTTTGTGGTGGCATGTAATACTGTTGAGGTGGTTGATTTTGCATTGGGTATTGGAATTGAGTCTGACCCATGTTGGGTACGGTTTGAGATTGTGCTATCGGAAATCCAGGTGGCGTATCATCATTTCCCGCAGGATTTACCAACTCAAGCTCAATAATTTTATCCTGAGCTTCTTTCAGTTTACTTTCTAACTCATGTATATAACTCTGTTGATCATTGTCATCAGACTCAACACCCTCATCTAGAGCTCTGTATGTTCCAGGGTTTGTCGAGCCGGTAGCGTTTGCATCTCTGTTAGCCATACATGTGCTACAAAATAACTCACACAAAAGATTAGTGGATAACACGTTAGCTTAACACAACTAACGCACACGTATCCCTGCATTCACTTAGACCCACCCACGGACATGTTTGACTCCACTTAAAGCTTGGGAACAAGTTACACGCATGTACTTGCTGTCAAACCTATGCTCTGATACCAACTTGTAACACCGACCATTTTTTTTATAACACAGCGAAAGTCTAATTTAGTAAAACCACAACTTTAATTACATTAGTACAAAAACCCCTTAATTATGTTTACTTTATCAAATGGTGTTACGTTATTACAAACACGATTACAAAAGTCTACATCAGAGTTGCAAGTTAAACATGTCTTCTACATCAATGCCCGATCCCATCAGCAGTAGCTAAACCTGCAGGGGAGGAATGTGGGGGGATTAGCGCACCGCTAAGTGAATGGAATCTATCTACAGATTAAGCTTAAAAAATCCATCATACAACAGTCAACTAACATGCTTACGACCATCAAGCATACAAACAACGAGAATATGAGGATCGGTGGCTTGTACGGGCATACGACCTAACTGATCGGACTAGGATCTACCGATAGTCCTTCCTACCAGTCTCTGCATAACAATCCAAACCCAACACATGCGTTCTTCTATGCTATACTAACGGACTGTAGGACTTGGACTCAACCTCCCTTAGAATGGTTGACCTCACACGGACTTCAACTACCCTAGGAATGGTTGAAAGTCCCCAACCGCCCTAGGAATGGCTGGTGTCAAACACAGTGCACATACACAACATATATAGATCACATAGCATGCAACTATCTACCTAGCATGGCAATCACTACGCTACATAAGGTAATCAGAGTAATCGACAGTAGCATGATTGGCTACTTAAACTCTATCCGAAGATAGACCCACTCACCAATTACCAGCAACTGAAGATTCTCGGAGGTCTAATCTTTCTGAGTCTTCTCTTTCTCTTTTCCACCTGAGAATAGACATAATCAAGTCAGTAATCATGTCTTGATATCATCCCAACAACAAGACAATAGCATCAATAAACAAGCACTTGAACACTTAAGCAATCTGACCTGTAAACCGTACGAGTGACACTCATCCGCACGTCTGAAAAACCTCAACCGTGCGATTGACACCTCACTCGTGCATTTGGTCCTTGGCCAAATATCTAATTAGACAATAGTAGGTCTATATGGTTGACCACACGAGTGACATATGACACGTACGAGTCACATCTCAACCGTACGATCCAACTAGCAAATATAACAGTTCAAGTAACCACTCACTCATGCGGTTCACCTTGCGGTTGACCGCCTCAACCGTACGTGTGAAGGTTCACTCGTGCGAGTGAAAAGGAACATCAATAGCAACATGTAATTACATATTACAACCTATATTCATCATATATTCATTCATTCATAAGCCTATATCAAGAATTCAACTCATAATAACATATTAACGCATGCACACTAGACACACACGCTAATACCTCTATTTCTGACCCAAATATGTTTTGATATAGCTTCTAAAAAGTTTACGAATGGAAAGGATTTTTCATTACAATTACAACGATACTTGATTCATCAAAAACGGAGTTACGGTGTGAAAGTTATGACCAAAACAAGTTTCCACAAAGCTGACCGGTGCTCACATGCATGGCTGAGACCTCACTCGGGCGAGTGAGTCCTCACTCGTGTGGTTGACCCTCAAACATGTGGTCACTCGTATGAGTGACCTGTCACTTATGTGGGAGCTAAAGAACATCTTCTGCGCGCTAATTTTTGCCATTTTGGCCCAAAAACTCGATTTTTGCAAGTTCTAACATCAAAACCACTTCAAAAACATCACATAAACTATATAGAAACTATTTCTAACATCAATTAAGCATAACAGACACATTTTATGAAGATTCAAGATTAAAATTCATCAAAAACCCATTTACACCCAAAACCCAATTTCTATGAATTAAAGCACGAATTCAAGCTAACAAACCTGGATAAATGATCACAAAGATGATAATAATCACTCCTTAAAGTCTCTTGATCCAATTTCTAGCTTAGATTTTATTAGGGTTTGTGAAGAGATGAAGTTTGGTACGTTCTTGTTTGAGAAGGTTCAAGAAATGAGAAGAATGAAGAAGATATTACACTCTAAATGGGTTATTAAAACCCATACTCCACAACACACGGGTATTTATCAGTTATCTAATATCTTTCGTACTTAGTTAGGCAATCCTAACGGAGTCCAAATCTAACAAACAAACCATTTCTGTGACCCTTGTCACAAACTGGTCTTAACCACATATTCAATTAACAATACACATATTATTAAAATAAAAGCATATTTTAAACACAATTATAAACTTAAGGGCAATTAACTAATCTTACTTCTAACCCCGGTTTCAGTCTGTTACAGTTCCACTTGAGAAAGTAATGGGAGATATAGACATACGTGGGGTGGATTTGCACTACCAACTACGTACGTACGAAGATCATTCACCTATTGTTTATCCTGCTCCGAATGCAAGAACAAACCAGAGATTCGAGGTTTTCCTTCAATTGATTGCTATTTTGCCAACCTGTCGAGGTTTGGCATCGGAAGACCGTATGCGCATATAACGAAATAATGCAGTTTGTGCTACAAATTAGGTACATGGTTTTTACAGATGAAGAGGTACACCTACAATTATTTCCTTATACTTAAAAAGATAAAGCAAAACGTTGGTTCTTGTCCTTACCCTCCCGAAGTATTACTACTTGGGCATGTTGAGTCCCCTATAGAATTAAGGATTTAATTATGTCAAAACCACCAGCAGCACTAAGTTGTTAACAGCCAGAATAGGTTAATTATAAATAACCAGCAAAGATGTATACTAGTCGTTAATGCTTGAAGTGTAATGCTTAACTATCAGCTGAAAAGGGCTAAGTGTGATTGTACTTCATAACTAGAATGAGGGATGAATGCTGACCCAACAAAAGACCGAAGAAGAACCAGCAGAAGATGCAAAAGCAGCACAAAATGCTTAGTAAATTTATGATGTTCGGAAGAATGAATGCTTGCAGTGTCGTCTACATCATAAATGTGCTATTCAACTGACATCGAAAACTAAGTTGAAGAGCAAAGGACACAAGTCGGCGGTTGACAAGTTACCTTACAAGACAACGTGGAATGCAGAGGTATAACCCATGTGCAGTTCATGGTTATACCTAATGTCAACGCCTTGGGAACTCAACATTCTATTTGTTTATTCAAATAGTATGTCCGCCTAGATTAGGTAGTTCCAGATACAACTTATAAACAAAAGGTAGCCACATGCTTTCTTACAGTGTTGTCTACCAAAGTACAAGAATTCCTTTAACCAACAAATAATAGCTCCATTACACGGTTACTAGACTTTGTATAAATATACAACTCCACTAAGGTTTAATTTTTTTAGTTATGTGGGATTATAAATCGATAGAGTCTATAGCTTCTATATGCTTAAGAGTGTTTTGAGCTATCAAGGTGTTAATCTGTATCAACCGGTTATCTCTTTCCACTATAAGCTAACCGTGATTCTTTGAGATTATATCATTAAAAGAATAAGTTGAAATTATCTTGACTCTGATTTATATTACTTGCTTAATTATATGCGGAATTGAGATATTCCTGCGAAATCAATGGAGTACATTGAAAAATTTCTCAGGAATGCCTTATCCATCCAGTGACTTTGTTATAGATACTACTAATAGATTGATTCACGATGAGTTAAGGTATGATCTTCTATCCTTGAAATCCGAACATAACAATTTGTTTAGTAGTTTGACTCCGAAACAAAAAGGTGTATATGACGAAATTGTTTTTCGGGGTTCAAAAAAGTGATGGAGGTGTGTTTTTTGTGTATGGGTACGATGGTACAGGCAAAAGATTTTTGTGGAAAATACTGTCGACGACAATTAGATCAAAGGGGAAAATAGTCTTAAATGTTGCTTCGAGTGAAATTGCAACACTTTTGCTAAGTGGTGGTAGAACAACTCATTCCATATTTGTGATTTCCATTAAAATTAATGAGAATTCCGTTTGTTCTATTAATGTTAATAGTCGACTTGCAGATTTGATGAGACAATCTTATTTGATATGGGATAAAGCTTCAATGATGCATAAGCATTGTTTTGAAGCTCTTGACAGGACACTTAGAGATATAATGCGCCAAACGTTAGCTGAGAATTGAGGATAAAGTTTTTGGAGGGAAAATGGTGGTTTTTGGTGGAGACTTTAAACAAATACTTCCGGTTGTTCCTAAAGGTACCCGACAAGACATCGTGAATGCTTCGTTGAACTCATCCTATCTATGGTATCACAGTAAAGTATTGAAGCTAACGGTTAACATGAGGTTACGATCCGAAGGCAACAATGATGAAATGGAGGACATAAAAGCGTTTGCAAATTGGATTCTAGATGTGGACAACGAAACTGTTGGTGGACCAAATGATGAGGATGTTGAAATCACCATACCAGGTGAGTTTCTAATCAAAAAGTCAGACGTTCCAATTAACTCTATTGTAGAGTCCACTTACCCGGATTTGAATAATAATCTATATGAAAATACATTTTTTCAAGAGAGAGCTACTCTTGCTCCTACTCATGAACATGTAAATAAAATTAATGATCGTTTGTTACAACTTGTCCCAGGTGAAGAATTTACTTACTTGAGTTGTGATGGTGTCGATGCTTCTGACAACTCTATGACAGGTGATCGTGGGATGCAATATCAAGAATTCCTAAACAACCTTAAGTTTTCAGGTATTCCTAATCACAAGTTGGTTCTTAAAGTTGGTGTTCTGATCATGTTACTAAGAAACATCGACTAACTTAATGGTTTGTGTAATGGTACACGATTAAGGGTTATTAAGCTTGAGAAATCATTGATAACAACAAGGGTTATAACTGTACAAATATTGAGTTTGAAACGATGTTTCCTCGCATAAAATTGAGTCCATCTGATAAAACATTACCCTTTAAGATCACTAGAAAGCAGTTTCCAGTTCTATGTGTTTTGCAATGACGATTAACAAAAGTCCACGCCAATCGCTATCACGAATTGGCTTAGTTTTGCCCCGTTAAGTCTTTACTCATGGACAATTATATGTTGATATTTCTAGAGTAAAGAATAAAAAGGATTTGAAGATACTTATGTGCGACAAGGACATGAATGTTGCCAATACTACAACCAATTTTGTTTACAAGGAAGTTCTACAAAGCTTATAAGATGAAATTGTTACAGGTATGTTTCTAAGTTTTTTTTTTTTAATTTGTAAATAATGTGTGTCAATATTTTACTTCGTTTTGAAACCTACTTATATAGTACTCATTAAATTTGCGTCCAATATTAATAACATTATATACAACTACATACTTAAACAATATTTGTTTTCTTTAACAAGCAGGTGATGAAGGTTAGTATGTCAACTGCTATTTGTATGATCAGCAAACATGGGATAATCATCCACTTATTTTAAAAGATAAGTTCAACCTCACTAAATTATAATGGTTTGCAATCATATAGCTAAGAAAGTTGTTGAATCACTGATATATTTTAAGACTTATTTAGATTCTTCAATTATCTATTTATTAACATGTGTAATTCGTGGCTAGTACTATCTATTCAACATATATACTCAAGTGATTTTTTTAAACATACATATAGTTTCTTACACTTTAATATATTTTCCTACTTTATTATATTTTACCGATTGCATTTTCATTCATACACTTATAGTATTTGTCTATCTAATTGTCAATGTAATCTTAACTAAACGACTATACCATTTAAATTTGTTGAATACCTAAAACATAGAAATTCAACTGTTTCATTTTAAAAAACCCGCGATTTCACGGGTCATTTCACTAGTTTAACTATAAATACCTACTTTCTCTAATTATATTAAACATGAAAAGTTTAATATGTGTTCTTTGAGAGTAAATAAGTAAATATAAATAAAAAACATTAGTATATACTCCCTCCATCTTATATCTATTGTATATCTTTCATTTTTTGAATGTCTTAAATTAATTGTCTACTTCCATAAATAAAAAAGAATAATGTGATAAATTTTTTGTGTGCCCATAATTTATTCATGGAAGAGAAAAATACGAGTAAAAAGTAAGGGGTAAAACTAGAAAGTTAACAGAATAGTACATGTGTCAAGTACTTTTTCTTAAACTATGTGTTTTTATCTAAGGATAATAGATTTGAGACGGAATGAGTAACATATAAATCTTAGATTACAAACCTTTAACAAGGTTTTCTTTTTGCCTCCAAATTTCTAAATTTACCGACCATTGCACTCCATACAAACATGTGGTTTGTAACTGGTTTTTTTGGTTCATTAAAAATCAAACTTCAAACATTAATAGCATTTGACCAAAATTAAAATAAATATTCTTAACAAGTAATCTACATTTAATCATCCTTGCATCATCTCCTCCCTATCTTCTCCCGCCAACATCACCGCCGCGGGCCGCCGTCGCCACCTTCTTCCACGGTCATTTCTTGATAGCACAAAAAGAACTATACTTAGATATCACAAAATATTCAACTTTTATGGTGACGTAACTTTTGTTACAAAAATACATGATACACCTATTTCTTTAACTTCAAGAAAGATCAATATTAATATTGGAGCCACCCGTTTCTCTCTCTAAGAACACGACGGAGGTGGTCCGCCGTTGGCGATGGCGGACATTGTGAAACAAATTATAGCAAGACCGATTCAATTGGCAGACCAAATTATCAAAGAGACAGATTTTGCATGCTCGTATAGACAAGAATGTGCCGAAATTAAAGAACGAACCGAAAAACTTGCGGGGTTACTCCGGCAGGCCGCGCGTGCAAGTAATGACCTTTATGAAAGACCCACACGCCGAATCATTGATGACACCGAACAAGTTTTGGATAAAACGCTTGGGCTTGTAATTAAATGTAGGGCTAATGGTTTAAGCAGGCTCTATACTTTTATCCCTAAAGGTGGTGTCAAGAAACAATCGAATTTAATCGAGAATTCGATTGGTGACGTGTCGTGGTTGCTTCGTGTTTCAACTCCCGCGAATGAGGGGGACGATGGGTATGTCGGGTTACCGCCAATTGCTGCAAACGAGCCGATTCTTTGTTTGGTTTGGGAACAAATCGCCATACTTTGTTGTGGGACGCTTGAGGACCGGGCCGATGCAGCTGCTTCGCTTGTGTCGTTAGCTCGGGACAATGATCGATACGGGAAATTGATTATTGAGGAAGGGGGAGTTCCTCCGCTTTTAAAGCTTGCTAAAGAGGGGAGAATGGAAGGTCAAGAAAGCGCGGTTCGAGCTATAGGGTTGCTTGGTCGGGACCCGGAGAGTGTTGAACAAATAATTAATGCGGGTGTTTGTTCGGTGTTTGCGAAAATTTTAAAAGAAGGGCATATGAAGGTTCAAATTGTGGTGGCGTGGGCCGTGGCGGAGTTAACAGAGCATCATGACGCGTGTCAAGAACGTTTCTTGCAAGCTAACACGATTCGGTTGCTTGTTAGTCATTTAGCTTATGAAACGATAGAAGAACATAGTAAGTATAACGTTAACAAAGAAAAAGAAAAAAAGATAGTGTCGATACATGGTGTTGTTATGGCGAATAATGATCATGATCACAATGCTAAAAGGACACAAGATGATGATGATCACTCCAATGTAGCACGTCCTGGTGGACCGGACATGGGAGATATACACAACGTTGTACACGACGTGGTGACTACGAGGTCTCCAAGTCACCACCATCAACATCGGGAAAAGAGTAGAAGACGTGTTGCGTTGCCCGGGGGAAGCATCAAAGGGAGGGAATTCGAGGATCCAGAAACAAAAGCTGAAATGAAAGCGATGGCCGCTCGAGCCCTTTGGCGCCTTTGTCACAAAAATTTCTCAATATGTAAAACCATAACCGAATCTAGAGCACTTTTATGTTTTGCGGTACTTTTGGAAAGAGGTGAAGCGGAAGTGAAATACCATTCAACTATGGCACTAATGGAAATAACATCAGTGGCCGAACGTTACTCAGAATTGAGACGTTCGGCCTTTAAGCCAACATCCACAACCGCGCGTGAGGTTGTGGACAAGTTTCTTAAAATAGTTAACAAAGGAGAGTCTGAACTCCTTATTCCAAGTATCCAATCAATTGGAAACTTGGCCCGAACTTTTCGGGCCACAGAATCAAGGATAATTCCTCCTTTGGTGAGACTCCTTGACGATAGGGAGACCGAGGTGTCAGCAGAGGCGGCGGTTGCATTGATTAAGTTTGCGTGCACTGATAATTACTTGCACACGTATCATTGCAAGACGATAATAGAGGCAGGAGCGCCAAAACATCTTATTCAACTAACTTATTTCGGGGAACTTATGGCTCAAGTGCCGAGCATTATTCTTCTTAGCTATCTTGCGTTACATATACCCGATAGCGAACTGTTAGCTCAAGAAGATGTGCATATTGTTCTTCAATGGGCGTTGAAACAAGGTCAATTGTTGCAAGATCCAGAGTATCCATTAGAAGCACTTGTTTTAGAAGCCAAACAGAGATTAGAGATCTATCAATCTCGAGCATAATTTTTAAATTTGTATACTATTTGGTTTCAAATTTCTTTATTACGGAGTATTCATTTTCTTGTTCTTTGCACAGTTTTGTTCGGGTAATTTAGTACATACAAAAGTATAAATTGTTTTAGGTATCATTACTGATTTCAAAAGCTATATTAAATTAAGTAGCAAAATATATCAACATGATGAGAGTAGAACAGTATAGATTATTTTTTGCGAAACGGCAAAATAACAAAATATCTTTATAGATAACAAGAGCGTTAACAAAACAACCCACCGAAAACAAAGATAGAAAGGCATCTCCGCGGCAGACTAGTTCGATTCGTGTGGTTTTTTTTTTTTTTTTTTTTTTTTTCCCCGAAGTAGCGTTAGTTGGTCGTGTAGTTGTTTGGCTAATTTTGGTTGTGAGGTTTGTTGCTTGTTTAGTATGGTTGTTATAACGCTTGGGGCCATATTGCTTGTTTTGACTAGGTTATGCTCATTTGTAGATAGCTTCTACTCGTAGTTCTTAGAGCTTTGTTTTCTTGTCTCAAACTTTGTCATTTCATATGTTTGTGTTCTTTCATTTCATGATGAAAATTCATAGGTTATATATAATTATTATCGTTTTTTTTTTGAAAAAAAAAAAGAAAAAAAAAAAAACTACAAAACAACCACATTTAACTTAACTTTTATAATTCTTGATTTTATAGTTCTTAACTTTTTGTTATCATCTACGAGTAATTTTTAAGGTATTAAAATGGGTTGAAATGTGTAAATTGTTGAAAAACAACCCGAGGAAAGCAATCCTTGTAATACTAACTTATGAATCACTTCAAATAAAATCCCCTAACCCAAGAATACCCTAAAAAGCTGCAAGCCGATCATCTTCAATAAACTATCATAGTCAAGGAGCATATAAATCAACGACGATAACCACACAAACTCAATTAAACCCGGACCTGAAATCAACCTAGCAACATCTAAACCACCAGATGCCACTTTCGACGATTTTTCTTCACGGCTAAATCATCAATCCCGTCATTTTCAGGCGAACAGAGCCACGGGTGTCAATTCTCACAAAGATGACGACGGTCTTAACCAGGGTTCGGCCCCTTCCTCTGGCCAAGGTCGTACCATTTTCATTGGCAGACTTGAGAAAACTTATTCGAGGCACATGTTGGAATCTATTTTCGGTAAGGTTGGCTTGCTAGTTGAAATCAAGTTTTGGCTTTCTAGGCGCTATTCGTTCGTCACTTTTGCCGAGGTTGAAGATGCTGTGCAGACTGTCAAGTCCCTCAACGGGTCCAAAGTATTCGGTCACCCCATTTACGTGGGATGGCCGAGAAGGCGAGCATCTGGTGCTCAGCGTCTGTAACAACCCAAACCGCTATCCAACTGCATACACGAAATTTTTTTTATACACTGTGTAGTGCGCGGCGCGCAGCCCTATTGTGCGCGGCGCGCACAAGGCCTGGCAGCCCGCTGTCCAAAATGTTCAATTTTCGTTTAAAGATCTCCCACTTCCCGACACTTTTAGACGAAACGTTTTTCACAACACATTATATTAGTTAAAACTAACACGTTTCAATAATAAAACAAGTTTTATGAAACCGGGCCCACATATGTCGAAATACGAGTTTCGTACAAAATATAAGTTTCGACCACAAAAGTTTAATTTCCAAACGACACTTCGAGCATGGTGTTTGCGGTTAAACTACCCATAACTTGGTCGAACTTCCAAAAGCTAAACATCCCAAAAGCTTCTCCTAACACAATGAAGCGGGATCACTAGTCCAAACGTATACCCTTTCCATTGTCCACGCCGGAGCCTATAAAAAGGTAAACAACGAGAGGGTAAGCAAAGCTTATTGTAACGACCCTGGATTTTCTGACTTATATTTATTAATATTTATTATTAATACTTACGCTTTAATGAATGTATTTTTATACATTTACTTGTTGTCGTAATTGACTTTACATGTCCCGACATGTCTTTGTGACACACGTACTTTTCACGAATAATATTTTGGATATTATTTACGTACATGATTAATTATTATTAATCATTTTTAATTGACTAATGTTAGTAGTTAATTACTTGGGCTTTATTTATTTAATTGTTACTTACTTGGACTTGAGCCTTTATTAATGAATATGGACTTGGAAGCCCACCCTACTTTCTTAATGGATTATTAGCCCATTATTATGAAAGTATTTCATTAAGACAAAACAAGATTAGTTAGTGATATGAGGAGACTAGTTACAAGTATACTTACACCCCTTTCCCATGCCATTTAACTTTAATACCATTTTGAGCTCACACCTTTCCCCCATGCATGAAAGTTAGCATGTGACCTTCCCCTTTTGGCTCTCTCAAACCGTCGGCCACCTTGGGTAAAAGGGAGTTCAAGTTTTATTTTATTTTTGTGTTACTTATTCACTTGTATCCTTTCATTCCACACACACAACTTACTTGCAACTTCTTTTACTCACTTTTTCTCTCAAACTTGTAAGTAACAAGATTCCATTTTCTCTTCTTTTCTTCTTTGAAAATCACCACCATCATCATCAAATTACTTGTTCTTTGTTTATTGTTTACTTACTTGTTGTTTGTTGTTGTTAACTTACTAGTTGTTAAGAATCAAACTTTCTAGTTTATTCTTCATATTATCTTGTTTATACAAGAACAAACAAGAACCAAGGAGGATCAAGTTTATAGTTTGATTCCTCCATCAAACTTGTTAAAAAGAAAAGTTCATGAGCTTTATAACATACTTGTGTTCATGTTTGTAAACTTAAGGTTTACTTTCTTAACGATCCAAGCCTTGGCTTGAATCTTCCTAAGTATGAACAACCATGAACTTATTACTTGTAGATTTAGTTTATTTCTTCATTTTATATATTTTAAATTCGTGATTGTTGTTATTGGTCAAGTATTACTAGTTAATCTTGATCTCATTATTCTTGAAACTAAAGTTAACTTTATAAGTTAAAGAAAATGGAAGTATAACTTTATAGTTATAACTTCATATACTTGTTGAAGCGACCCGTCCCAATCCATAGGAACAAATACAACAACATATGATTACATCGCGAGGTACTTGACCTCTAAATGATACATTTTACAAACATTGCATTCGTTTTTATAAGACAACCTATCATTACATCGAAAGTTGATAGGTATGCATACCATTTTATAATATCCAAACTATAAATGACCTAATCTGTCATTTACTTAATAATAATCTCTAAAGAACTTCAATGGCTCGAATGCAACGTCTTTTGAAAATATGTCATGAATGACTCCCAGTAATATCTTTAAAATGAGCTAATGCACAGCGGAAGATTTCTTTAACACCTGAGAATAAACATGCTTTAAAGTGTCAACCAAAAGATTGGTGAGTTCATTAGTTTATCATAATCATTTATTTTCATCATTTTAATAGATCACAAGAATTTCATTTCCAGTTCTCATAAATATACGTCCCATGCATAGAGACAAAAATAATCATTCATATGGTGAACACCTGGTAACCGACAGTAACTTGATACATATAAGAATATCCCCTATCATTCCGGGATCCTCCTTCGGACATGATATAAATTTCGAAGTACTAAAGCATACGGTACTTTGGATGGGGTTTGTTAGGCCCAATAGATCTATCTTTAGGATTCGCGTCAATTAGGGTGTCTGTTCCCTAATTCTTAGATTACCAGACTTTAATAAAAAGGGGCATATTCGATTTCGATAATTCAACCATAGAATGTAGTTTCAATTACTTGTGTCTATTTCGTTAAACATTTATGAAAGCGCATGTATTCTCAGTCCCAAAAATATAAAGGGTAAAAAGGCAAATGAAACTCACCATACTGTATTTCGTAGTAAAAATACATATAACATCATTGAACAAGTGTAAGGTTGGCCTCGGATTCACGAACCTATATTAATTATATATATTTATATGTCGGTCAATATTTGTCTAACAATTTAAGTCAAGTCATAGTGTACCACAATCCTAATGCTCGAGACTAATATGCAAAAATTAACAAAAGTCAATTTGACTCAAAATGATTTCCAAAATGATTATTATATAGATTAAATATCGTCGTTTTATATTTTAAATATTTTTAAAAGATTTATTAGAGTAAATAATATAATTCAATTATTAATAAATAAGACTTTATAAATAAAATATACTTTTATATATCTTAAATAATAAAATTTATAAAGTTCATTGAATATCATAAAAATGTTATGATAGGTTTTTATTAAGGTAATTATATTATTTGTATTACATTTTTATCTGATAAAATAACATTGATAATAATAAGTAAGTGTTGTATTATTTTGTAATAACAATTATAATTATTCTATTAATAAAAATATCAATATTTATATTTACTAAAAATGATATTATGATAAAATGATAATTCTAGTTATGATAACTTTAATATTTACGATACTTTAAAATAACCATTTTATTTAAAATAATAATAATAATGTTATTTTGTAGTAACACTGACATTTATATTAAAATGATAATTTTTGTTAAAATGTTAGTTTTAATACTAACGATACTTTTAATAATAATAAAAATGATAAGAATAACAAGAACGATAATTTTATCTAAATTAATATTTTACCATATTTTAATTTCATCATGATACTCATACTCATTATTTCCTAATCAATTTGTCAATAGTTTTTAAATCGTCTTTTATATCGCGTTCATTTTAATGATAATAGTTGTAATAGTAATAATTAAGTGTTACTAATATTATAATAATACTAATAATAATAAATATTATGATAATGATAATACTAATAATTATTTTAAATGATAATAATAATAATAATCCTAATTATAATTTTAATGATAATAAAGATAGTAATACTAAAAAATAACAAGTTTTGCTGATAATACTTTTTATTGATAATGATAATAATGATAATAATAGTAATAATAATAATGAGAATAAATAATAATAATAATAATAATAATAATAATAATAATAATAATAATAATAATAATAATAATAATAATAATAATAATAATAATAATAATTAAATAAAAACTAGAACGACGATAATAGCGACGATAATAATCATTTTTAATAATAATACAAAAATTCAATTGACAATAACTTATAATCCGTTCATCGAATTCATTCGATATCTAAATGAAAAGTTTATAGTTTTTCGCTAGCTTTCCAAGGACATGCATATCTTATATCTTATCTCAACCGTAGGCGTAACTAATTCAGGATTCAACATAACCTATCTAAGGGCAATATCAAAAGTACAAGCATGCATAATCCTATTTTCTCGAGCACTAGTCAGGGATACACTATTAATATGTAAAAATTAATTTACGAGAACTCACGTATCAATATTGAGATTTAATATTGCAGGAAGGGTACGCAAACGTAACGGAGATGATAAACACTAGATTGACCTCACGAGCATACCTCGAACATTACCCATAACCTCCATAGCTATAACCCATAATTTCCTTATCTCTATCCCGCTCAAAAACTCGTTTTTGAAATAGCTTGCTCATAACCTCGTCGTAATATTTTATGTATAAATAATATTAATACTAACACTAATACTATTAATAATAATATTAATAATAATAATAATCTTAATAAATTAATAATAATAATAATAATTTAAATAAATATAAGTGATATAATACGGAGTAATATGGTGTTTGATGAAATGAATCTTATAACAGACTCGAATTTGATTTATAGCCAATTTTTGCCCACCTAACCCCCCCATGCAAGTGCATGGGATTTGTGTGTTAAAACCATGCAAGTGCATGGTGCCAAAAAGTAGCTTACATACTTTTGTTTTTCCATGCCGACGGTTTTAATTATTATTATATATTTAATATATTTAATTTATATAATTAATTATATATTATATTATATTTACGTTCATGGAAAAAATATAATTTTTACACAAATGACATGGTCGTTGTCACTCGACTCATGTACCACTTTCGGTTTTTCGAACAACGTTTCGTACGATGAGAAAACTAGTCTTTTACGATACGCGACCCGTACCTTTATCAAAATATAGACTTAAGTAATTGAAAAATAACCCACTCAAAGTGTAACTTAATCATTTAAGCGTTTTGGTCATTTACTTCTATAAATCAAAGTCTCGTTGTTTGTCAAAGTGTATTTTTAAATCAAAATGTTTTGTTAAAATATATATATTTAGAATTATAAATTTATACACAATATATATGTTTGAAATATTTATCTAATAACATACTATTTATCTTTCCAAAACTAATTATATTTCAAAGTATAATTTAAGATCATTTTCATAATCGAAATATTATATCATATAACTTTTACGCTTTAAACTTAATTTGATAAAATTCTTTTATGCACTAACGTTCATTTTAATTTCTTTAAACTTTCTAAATAATATAACTTAATATCAATTGAATCAACTAACAATTGTTACTATCGTTTACTTAACTAATTTTGAAATAATATATATATATATATATATATATATATATATATATATATATATATATATATATATATATATATATATATATATATATATATATATAATATACAAAAACATGTTTTAAATACACGTTGCAAGTTATTTATATATCTATCAATCAAAGTTCCAATTTACGTTATATGAACAAAGACATTTTAATAACAAGTTCTATTATATCGAAAAACGTTTTCACACGTTTGAAAATAAATCAATCAAGCATTATGAATTTCTATTTTTCCACTAACTTTTGTCTAACTCTTGATAAGTGATACTTTGTTCTCATTTGATAATCACTTTATCATTTATTCCGAATACCGTTAAAAAGTAAGGGTTTCCTAATTCAAAATGGACCTCATAATAGAGACTCGTAATCATAATTCAATGTATCTGATAATTCAATCGTAAGACATTATCTTTTAATCTCGTCAATAATTAAAATAAACTTTTATTGAAACAAAATACGTTCATGTAAAGCGTTATACGTTTAATACTTTGTTAACGTTTTCAAGTTTTAATATATATACACATATAATCATATTTGTTTATATAATGGTTCGTGAATCGTCGAGCATAGTCAAAGGGTAACTGATTACATGAATATAGATTTCAAAACTTTTGAGACTCAACATTACAAATTTTGCTTATCGTGTAGGGAACATATAAAGATTAAAGTTTAAATTTGATCGGAAATTTTCGGGTCATCACAGTACCTACCCGTTAAAAGAAATTTCGTCCCGAAATTTGATAGAGGTCGTCATGGCTAACAGAAAGAATGTTATTATGATGAATATAAGCTGATCCATAGAGTTTTATCATGATTAAGGAATACGGATAAAATAATTCGATTTCTCGAAGCGTATGAGTGAAGTTATCGTAAAAGAGCGAAATGAGTAAATGTAGAATCGTTTTAACTGATGACGTAGTTATGATTGATTTCCGGAATTCATGGGATTTAAAGAAAATCTTCTTAATAAGATTTGGTTTTTCGGCGATTTAGGAAATCAGGATCTTCTTTGATTAAATGCAATAATCTGTTCCAATTTCTCTATCGGATATTTTGCTATAAATCCACCCCCTTCGTTTCCTTATTTTTCACAACTCACACCTTCTATTCTTTCTCCATTGATTCATACTTTAAAGCATTCGATAATATGCTTCATCCAGTACTGATCCTTGATATACTCCTTACCTTCATATCTGTCATTCTTCTCTTTCATCTACCACCGGAGGAAGTTACTTTCTTCTACCATTATCTTGGGGTTATAGTGTTTTTTATTCTCCCGTGTCTTTATATTGCTATACGCATTGATATACATGGTTTGTAGTTTCGGGGTTGTTATTGGGTTTTATATCTTCCCTTATATTTCAATGTCCCTGTTTCTGTCTTCTATAATCATTGTCATCTACAATTAATACTCTCTTCCATTTGCTGCGATTTATACCCCAATTTCTATTTCAGGATTTTGTCCTTTCGTTTCTTCTTCTTGTGATTAAGCATCGTATGTAATGGTCCAGAATTTGTAGATACGAATTTCAGAATGAACATAGTAAATGTTCTAAGAAGGGAATAGTAATGGTACGATCTTGCTTTGGTCCAATTACTAGAATATCTCGGAAAAGACTGAATCATTAAGAAAAACTATTTTCCTGATATCTTTAGAGATTTGATAGAATGTAAGAGTCGTGTAAATGGCACATGATGACAGTATGTTCTGTGAATCATCACGTTCCATTAGAAACTCAGCATGAATTACTGTAATATAATCACGTTGATCAAGTGTCATTATATTATACTAACTCATGCTTCAGTTCCCAACACTACTTCAAAAACATTCATATTCGAATTTTTCAGAATTTAGAAACTAACACAGTTTCTTTTATGTTGCAGATATTACGGAGAGATAATTGATCTCAGATAAGAATAGTTGTGAAAATATCTCCAGAAATATGGAGAATATGTATAATGAGAGATACGAAGATATCTTATAACATTCAAGATATGATGATGATGAAGAATAAGGTCCGCAAAGGTTTAGAGTTAGGAGCAAGGTATTCGTTAATGACTTCGTCAGAAACAGAATCATCAAGGTTCTTTAAATACAGACTTTGGTCCTTGTATTTGTCCTTGGTCTCCTTCACGGTCTGCTCAATCCGTTATACAGTACCAACTCTTCTTTTTTCTGGGCTTTACCAACACCTTATTCCTTATCATCAAACTTTTGACTGTTAAAGTCGTTTACAGTTTTTGCTGCTTCATTAGCATTTCGAGAACTAGTTCTTAGTTTGAGATGTTTTTCAGAAACTTCACATTCGTAGTGCGTATGTTTAGGAGATAGACGTTATATGTATATATAACTATTGGAGTAGAAACGCTGCGAGATTTCAAAATACTGATTGCTGATTTCTAGTATTTGGTATGACAATTATTGTTACAAGATGTAGGTGAGTACATGATGGAGTTTTGATAGATATAGTAACTTTTCGGAGAGGTTTAAGTCGAAGATTAAAGAAGTTGTTAATAAGTTTACTGCTAATGTGGTGAGATATAAAAGGTTCCCCAGTAACGATTGGCGAAAGGGCAACGTGTCTTTCGAGGTTATAATAAGGCTGGTCCGATTGAAGAGTCGAAGTTGGCTTGCTGGAGCTGTGACAAAACTGGTTATTTTGAAAAGGAATCGTAAGGTTGTTTTTACTAATAAATGATAAAGAATTCGACGCGGTACGTGTTAAATTATGACTTTGGTTTCGAGAGTTTTTTAGGTGCAAGACTTCGGGTATTGTGTGGTTGGATCATCATCTCGATTTGGTCATTATTTGAAGTGTCTTCCGAAATTTTGAAGTGTTTTAAGTGCAGCTTGTCATTGTCAATATCCAAAGGATGAAATTATCATGAATCTCAATTGATTCTCATATCGTCCTGATTGTTATAAATAAAAGTGATGTCCTATCACAGTTTTGAAGTCAAAGTATAGTTTTGAAAGATGTGGGAATCTAAGAGTGTTGATTTCAGTTATATCTTGAATTGAATTTTGAGATTTCAAAATCAGGTTATGTAATTAGACTTGAATGAGTATGGTTGTTTTGATTTTTATAGAAGAATGTGTATTGTTGTGAAAGTAGGGAGTATAGTTGATGTTGTTGAGTCAGAATCGAGGAATGTAACATACTAATTGCGGATTTAAATATCTCTCGGGTGTTACCTACCCGTTAAAAAAAATTTCACCGATAATATTTTGAACAAGAATTTTCATTACAATCTTTATGAAAATATATATGGGTATTTCTTCTTTCGATGTAATACAGATTTAATGAGCTAATATTATATTAAGCTCATTTGATTTTCGGCTTGAATTAGAAATGAATAATCTCTAAAACATTAGAGATTACATAATCTTCACAAAGTATTTCACTACTGTGATTAATACTTTATTATTTATTCTTATAGATATTTTCTTAGTGAATTATGCTGATGCTTATAGAACTCTTGCTAACTTTGCAAGATACGAATGTTGTTTTCCAATAAGTTTTGAGTGCATCGAAGATGAAAGTGTAAAATCAAACACGTTATTGAATGATACACTTAGTTTATTACGAAACCGAATTCATTTAATTGAAACAGAGATTGTGGTTAATGATGGCTATGTTGTTAACGAAGAATGTACGTCATAGCATATTAGTAATATGAATTTAACCGAGTAGTATCTACCCTTTTTCAATTCATACTTAATAGCTTAGTACGAAAGATTTATATAGTTTCAGAATTCTTATATATATAAAATATATATAATTTCTTCAGAAGAATGAGTTAATAGTTTATAACTTGTTGATACAAAATACTCGTTGTTGATCAGTGATGATGTCCACGGTGATTCTTGAACTGGCGAAATTCGTGATGTTATAGGTGCTGCTAGTGCTGATGATGCTGACAGTATTGATGGTGATGGTAGTACTGACGATATTGTTGATGCTGATGATACTGCCGGTAACTGCTGGCGGTGCTTGTATAACAAGTCTAGCTTGTAAATTGTGCACCATTCTTTGTCAGGGTTTCGATTCTTTTTCCTATCATCTTTGTCCACTTATCTGATTTATGGTTAAGACTAAAATAGATAATCTCTAAAACTTTAGAGATTACATAATCACCGCAGGATGTTTCTCCGATGAAGTTATGAATCAATACTTCATCGTTTTTTTTTTTTTTTGGTGTCTACGGTGCATATGATGTTGATATCCGAGGTACAGATTGTGATGTTGAGGCGTGTGATGCGGATGTGATTGTTGATGGTGGTAATGGTACTGTTGGGGTTGATGATGGTGGTACCGTTGATGCCGGTGATGCTGCTGGTGCTTATGGTATTGAGACTTGCGATGTTAATGTTACTGGCGGTATTGGTTATGCTGCTGGTGCTGCATGATGGTGTTTGTAATCCTTGCACCATAATCTCCAAAGTCGTCACGCGAGCGCGAAGTTCGTTAACTTCTGCTAGTACACCGGGATGATTGGCGGTTGGAGCAAGCGGATGAATAAGATTTGTAATATGGGATAGTATATAATCGTGACGAGATACTCTAGAAATGAGAGAGAAAATGGTGTTTCGAATAGGTTCGCCGGTAAGTGCTTCAGGTTCATCGCCAAGAGGTGATTGTGGTGGATGGAAGGGATCGCCTTCTTCTTGTCTCCAGTGATTTAGTATATTACGAACCCATCCCCAATTCATCCAGAATAGATGATGGGAAATTGGTTGATCCATTCCAGTCACGCTGCTTTCGGAGCTCGTGTGGAAGTCCATATCGGCATAACTGTTGGAATCTGAGGAGTTCGAACTGGTTGAGGGATCCATCTTGTATAATCGGGGAAGATGAATATTTTTTTTTGGTATGAAATAGATTGCAGAATTTAGTTTTGGTATTCTTCAATACATAATTTACATATGTATATATATAATACCAAAATACCCTAAATTACGAAGAATCTTTGAAAAGTGTTAGTCAAAGTTCACAGTAACAGATACGCTAAGATATTAATTCGTCTATACACTATTTTGCAACAAATGCAGAAAAACGCGTCTAGGCTTAAGAACGATAAGCAGGTAATTTCCTAAGGATGATAAGCAGATAATTTTCGACAAAATGGTAAGCAAAACTTTTAACATGCAGACACGGTCGAAGTCCAGACTTACTAATGCATCTTAACGACTATCTGCTAGACACACTAATGCAAGACCTGGTTTGCTAAGACCACCGCTCTGATACCACATGAAGTGACCCGTCCCAATCCATAGGAACAAATACAACAACATATGATTACATCGCGAGGTACTTGACCTCTAAATGATACATTTTACAAACATTGCATTCGTTTTTATAAGACAACCTATCATTACATCGAAAGTTGACAGGTATGCATACCATTTCATAATATCCAAACTATAAATGACCTAATCTGTCATTTACTTAATAATAATCTCTAAAGAACTTCAATGACTCGAATGCAACGTCTTTTGAAAATATGTCATGAATGATTCCCAGTAATATCTTTAAAATGAGCTAATGCACAGCGGAAGATTTCTTTAACACCTAAGAATAAACATGCTTTAAAGTGTCAACCAAAAGGTTGGTGAGTTCATTAGTTTATCATAATCATTTATTTTCATCATTTTAATAGACCATAAAAATTTCATTTCCAGTTCTTATAAATATACGTCCCATGCATAGAGACAAAAATAATCATTCATATGGTGAACACCTGGTAACCGACATTAACTAGATACATATAAGAATATCCCCTATCATTCCGGGATCCTCCTTCGGACATGATATAAATTTCGAAGTACTAAAGCATCCGGTACTTTGGATGGGGTTTGTTAGGCCCAATAGATCTATCTTTAGGATTCGCGTCAATTAGGGTGTCTGTTCCCTAATTCTTAGATTACCAAACTTTAATAAAAAGGGGCATATTCGATTTCGATAATTCAACCATAGAATGTAGTTTCAATTACTTGTGTCTAATTCGTCAAACATATATGAAAGCGCATGTATTCTCAGTCCCAAAAATATAAAGGGTAAAAAGGCAAATGAAACTCACCATACTGTATTTCGTAGTAAAAATACATATAACATCATTGAACAAGTGTAAGGTTGGCCTCGGATTCACGAACCTATATTAATTATATATATTTATATGTCGGTCAATATTTGTCTAACAATTTAGGTCAAGTCATAGTGTACCACAATCCTAATGCTCGAGACTAATATGCAAAAATTAACAAAAGTCAATTTGACTCAAAATGATTTCCAAAATGATTATTATATAGATTAAATATCGTCGTTTTATATTTTAAATATTTTTAAAAGATTTATTAGAGTAAATAATATAATTCATTTATTAATAAATAAGACTTTATAATTAAAATATACTTTTATATATCTTAAATAACAAAATTTATAAAGTTCATTGAATATCATAAAAATGTTATGATAGGTTTTTATTAAGGTAATTATATTATTTGTATTACATTTTTATCTGATAAAATAACATTGATAATAATAAGTAAGTGTTGTATTATTTTGTAATAACAATTATAATTATTCTATTAATAAAAATATCAATATTTATATTTACTAAAAATGATATTATGATAAAATGATAATTCTAGTTATGATAACTTTAATATTTACGATACTTTAAAATAACCATTTTATTTAAAATAATAATAATAATGTTATTTTGTAGTAACACTGACATTTCTATTAAAATGATAATTTTCATTAAAATGTTAGTTTTAATACTAACGATACTTTTAATAATAATAAAAATGATAAGAATAACAAGAACGATAATTTTATCTAAATTAATATCTTACCATATTTTAATTTCATCATGATACTCATACTCATTATTTCCTAATCAATTTGTCAATAGTTTTTAAATCGTCTTTTATATCACGTTCATTTTAATGATAATAATTGTAATAGTAATAATTAAGTGTTACTAATATTATAATAATACTAATAATAATAAATATTACGATATTGATAATACTAATAATTATTTTAAATGATAATTATAATAATAATCCTAATTATAATTTTAATGATAATAACGATAGTAATACTAAAAAATAACAAGTTTTACTGATAATACTTTTTATTGATAATGATAATAATGATAATAATAGTAATAATAATAATGAAAATAAATAATAATAATAATAATAATAATAATAATAATAATAATAATAATAATTAAATAAAAACTAGAACGACGATAATAGCGACGATAATAATCATTTTTAATAATAATACAAAAATTCAATTGACAATAACTTCTAATCCGTTCATCGAATTCATTCGATATCTAAATGAAAAGTTTATAGTTTTTCGCTAGCTTTCCAAGGACATGCATATCTTATATCTTATCTCAACTGTAGGTGTAACTAATTCAGGATTCAACATAACCTATCTAAGGGCAATATCAAAAGTACAAGCATGCATAATCCTATTTTCTCGAGCACTAGTCAGGGATACACTATTAATATGTAAAAATTAATTTACGAGTACTTACGTATCAATATTGAGATTCAATATTGCAGGAAGGGTACGCAAACGTAACGGAGATGATAAACACTAGATTGACCTCACGAACATACCCCGAACATTACCCATAACCTCCATAGCTATAACCCATAATTTTCTTATCTCTATCCCGCTCAAAAACTCGTTTTTGAAATAGCTTGCTCATAACCTCGCCGTAATATTTTATGTATAAATAATATTAATACTAACACTAATACTATTAATAATAATATTAATATTAATAATAATAATAATAATCTTAATAAATTAATAATAATAATAATAATTTAAATAAATATAAGTGATATAATACGGAGTAATATGGTGTTTGATGAAATGAATCTTATAACAGACTCGAATTTGATTTATAGCCAATTTTTGCCCACCTAACCCCCCCCCCCATGCAAGTGCATGGGGTTTGTGTGTTAAAACCATGCAAGTACATGGTGCCAAAAAGTAGCTTACATACTTTTGTTTTTCCATGCTGACGGTTTTAATTATTATTATATATTTAATATATTTAATTTATATAATTAATCATATATTATATTATATTTACGTTCATGGAAAAAATATAATTTTTACACAAATGACATGGTCGTTGGCACTCGACTCATGTACCACTTTCGGTTTTTCGAACGACGTTTCGTACGCTGAGAAAACTAGTCTTTTACGTTACGCGACCCGTACCTTTATCAAAATATAGACTTAAGTAATTGAAAAATAACCCACTCAAAGTGTAACTTAATCATTTAAGCGTTTTGGTCATTTACTTCTATAAATCAAAGTCTCGTTGTTTGTCAAAGTATATTTTTAAATCAAAATGTTTTGTTAAAATATATATATTTAGAATTATAAATTTATACACAATATATATGTTTGAAATATTTATCTAATAACATACTATTTATCTTTTCAAAACTAATTATATTTCAAAGTATAATTTAAGATCGTTTTAATAATCGAAATATTATATCATATAACTTTTACGCTTTAAACTTAATTTGATAAAATTCTTTTATGCACTAACGTTCATTTTAATTTCTTTAAACTTTCTAAATAATATAACTTAATATCAATTGAATCAACTAACAATTGTTACTATCGTTTACTTAACTAATTTTGAAATAATATATATATATATATATATATATATATATATATATATATATATATATATATATACTATACAAAAACATGTTTTAAATACACGTTGCAAGTTATTTATATATCTATCAATCAAAGTTCCAATTTACGTTATATGAACAAAGACATTTTAATAACAAGTTCTATTATATCGAAAAACGTTTTCGCACGTTTGAAAATAAATCAATCAAGCATTATGAATTTCAATTTTTCCACTAACTTTTTTCTAACTCTTGATAAGTGATACTTTGTTCTCATTTGAAAATCACTTTATCATTTATTCCAAATACCGTTAAAAAGTAAGGGTTTCCTAATTCAAAGTGGACCTCATAACAGAGACTCGTAATCATAATTCAATGTATCTGATAATTCAATCGTAAGACATTATCTTTTAATCTCGTCAATAATTAAAATAAACTTTTATTGAAACAAAATATGTTCATGTAAAGCATTATACGTTTAATACTTTGTTAACATTTTCAAGTTTTAATATATACACATATACACATATAATCATATTTGTTTATATAATGGTTCGTGAATCGTCGAGCATAGTCAAAGGGTAACTGATTACATGAATATAGATTTCAAAACTTTTGAGACTCAACATTACAAATTTTGCTTATCGTGTCGGGAACATATAAAGATTAAAGTTTAAATTTGATCGGAAATTTCCAGGTCATCACACTTGTGTTGGATCTAAGTTTCTATAGCTTATTGTCTTCCAAGTTTGTTGTAAACAAGAGCTTATAAGCTTATATACGTTTTACAAGTTGAAAATCTAAGTTTCATAAGTTATGGTTTCATTAAAGTGAAGATCCAAGTTCTATAACTTAGGATCTAACTTAAGAAAACTAGATCTAGACTTTCTATTCTAGGATCTTTAAGATCTAACTAATATCTAAGTTCTACAACTCAAGATCTTATTTATTTAGTTTACTTTCAAGTTTGTAGCTTAATATTACTATTAGAACTCATGTATGTGTCGGATCTAAGATCTTGATGTAACTTTGGTTCATCAAACTACTTACAACCCTTAAATGAGTTGTGCTACTTATATTTGACTTACACTAGTGTTATAATGGTCAAACCTTGGTTATGATGATGCAAACACATCAACGAGTTGTACACTTGAAGCTATACGCATCAAGGATGAGAACCGTGATGAGCATCAAGCACCAAGAACCCACCAGAACACCTTACTTACTATTTTCTGGAACTGATCAGTAACCTGGGCTAGTGGAAAAGTTTATTTCCAGCTAGTTCGGTTTGAGTAGATGATTTTCCATTTAGAACTCATCTTAATCCAAGTTACGGTTTAGGATTTATTGCCATCCGAAAGTCACTACACCCTTTTAACGTTGTGCTGAAATTTCGGACCTACTCGCACTTAAACCGTCACCACGGTCAAACGAAGATGAGTTTGGTTCTGGAAATTGTTCAGCCTTTAGGGGACTCATATACGGAGCCATGGCCACTGGTCTCACCTCATTTCAGTTTGTATAGAGGTCGCGGAGACTGAACGAAGTCAGCCTTTATTTCAAACTCTATTCTTGAATAAAACTTACTTTACACTTTTTGTTTGATGATGAATGATGATGATACTTAAGACCTAATTTACATACTTTTAAACCTTTGGGAACGATTTACTGACTTAGTAACTGTTGACTTAGGTTGAGGACCTTTCGGACCAACCACTTGCTTACTATTCCCGCGTATCGACTTTTACTACTTTCCACTGTGAGTTATAGCATCCCTTTTTACTTTAACTATTTTGGAACTGAGAATACATGCGCATTTTACCTTTTACATACTAGGCACGAGTACTTAAACTTTATATATGTGTGGGTTATACAACGGCATAAACTTTTCCCTTAGCTCGGTAACGTTTAGTCATTGGTCTTTGAACCGGTAAACGCGAATCTTAGATATGGATCCATAGGGTTTGACATCCCCACTCGGGCTAGTAGCGCTAGCATTTAACGGGTGTTTAATACTTCATAAACTTACGCACTCACCAAGCTTACTTTTAGGGGGTGTTATTTACGTTAAGTTAGTTACCAAGTGCCCACAGTTATACATATACTTTTCATACTGTTTTGAAATACTGAAATCTCGTGGCCTACCTTACATTACTGTTATACTTAAACTATAGCTCACCAACCTTTGTGTTGACGTTTTTAAGTATGTTTTTCTCAGGTGCTTAAGGTTTGGTTGCTTCCGCTGTAGTTTTCAAGCTTTGTAGACTCCCGTTGCACTTATTAGAGATGTCTTCGCATGAAACGTTTATTTTGCATTCAAACTATGGTACTTTTGAAACAATGAATTTGGCGTCGGTTATGACGTGACCTTTTCTTATGAATGCAAACTTATTTCAAAACCACATATAGTGTTTGACCTTGTAATGATCCTGTTGTTGATGATCCGTACACGATGGTTTTGTACGGGGCATCACATTAGTGTTTGACCTTTTACTGCTATATGCCGTATGCTACTACATGATTTCACTACTGCATGCTATTATCTGCTTTCGATTGCATGATACTTGTCGTTATTGCCATACTACTTACTTCTATAGATGATCTAGACTGTCGTAGTTACTTTGCATAATACGTGCTTGCTTTATGACTTACTGACATGGAAAAAGTTATTTTTTCTTGTTCAGATGTCGGATATTCCACCTGTTATCATTTTGGAGAGCGACTCTGAAATGTCCCGTTCATATTGATTATAAGCGTTTCATATTAATTGATTTCGTAACGAGGTTTTGACCTCTATATGAGACGTTTTTCAAAGATTGCATTCATTTTTAAAACAACCATAACTTTTATTTTATCTATAAAGGTTTAAAAAGCATTACGTAGATTATCAAATAATGATAATCTAAAATATACCGTTTACACACGACCATTACATAATGGTTTACAATAAGAATATATTACATCAAAAATAAGTTTCTTGAATGCAGTTTTTACATAATATCATACAAGCATGGACTCCAAATCTTGTCCTTATTTTAGTATGCGACAGCGGAAGCTCTTAATAATCACCTGAGAATAAACATGCTTAAAACGTCAACAAAAATGTTGGTGAGTTATAGGTTTAACCTATATATTATCAAATCATAATAATAGACTACAAGATTTCATATTTCAATATACATCCCTTACATAGAGATAAAAATCATTCATATGGTGAACACCTGGTAACCGAAATTAACAAGATGCATATAAGAATATCCCCTTTCATTCCGGGAAATCCTTCGGACATGATAAAAACGAATTCGAAGTACTAAAACATCCGGTACTTTGGATGGGGTTCGTTAGGCCCAATAGATCTATCTTTAGGATTCGCGTCAATTAGTAGATCGGTTTACTAATTCTTAGGTTACCAAGCAAAAGGGGCATATTCGGCTTCGATCATTCACCCATATAATGTAGTTTCATTTACTTGTGTCTATTTTGTAAAACATTTATAAAACTGCATGTATTCTCATCCCAAAATATTAGTTTTTAAAAGTGGGACTATAACTCACTTTCACAGATTTTTACTTCATCGGGAAGTAAGACTTGGCCACTGGCCGATTCACGAACCTATAACAAATATGTACATATATATCAAAGTATGTTCAAAATATATTTACAACATTTTTAATACGTTTTACTGTTTTAAGTTTATTAAGTCAGCTGTCCTTGTTAGTAACCTACAACTAGTTGTCCATAATTAGATGTACAGAAATAAATCGATATATATATTATCTTGAATCAATCCACGACCCAGTGTATACACGTCTCAGGCTAGATCACAACTCAAACTATATATATTTTTGGAATCAACCTCAACCCTGTATAGCTAACTTCAACATTACTGCATATAGAGTGTTTATGGTTGTTCCAAATAATATATATATAGATGGGTCGATATGATATGTCAAAACATTTGCATACGTGTCTATGGTATCCCAAGATTACATAATATATTAGAATACATGTATAATACAATATAAGTTAGCTAGGATATGATTAATATAGATTTGTTACCAATTTTCACGTAGCTACAACAAGCAAAAATAATCAATCTTGTTTTACCCATAACTTCTTCGTTTTAAATCCGTTTTGAGTGAATCAATTACTATGGTTTCATATTGAACTTAAGTTTATGAATCTATACAGAAAAATATAAGTTTATAGTCAGAATTACAGGTTACAAGTTGTTTTTGTAAAGGTAGTCATTTCAGTCGAAAGAACGACGTCTAGATGACCATTTTGGAAAACATACTTCCACTTTGAGTTTAACCATGATTTTTGGATATAGTTTCATGTTCATAAGAAAAATCATTTTCCCAGAAGAACAAATTTTAAATCAAAATTTATCTTAGTTTTTAATTAACTAACCCAAAACAGCCCGCGGTGTTACTACAACGGCGTATATTCGGTTTTACGGTGATTTTCGTGTTTTCCGGTTTTAAATCATTAAGTTAGCATATCATATAGATATAGAACATATGTTTAGTTGATTTTAAAAGTCAAGTTATAAGGATTAACTTTTGTTTGCGAACAAGTTTAGAATTAACTAAACTATGTTCTAGTGATTTCAAGTTTAAACCTTCGAATAAGGTAGTTTTATATATATGAATCGAATGATGTTATGAACATCATTACTACCTCAAGTTTTGTGGATAAACCTACTGGAAATGAGAAAAATAGATCTAGCTTCAAAGGATCCTTGGATGGCTTGAAAGTTCTTGAAACAGAATCATGACACGAAAACAAGTTCAAGTAAGATTTCCACTCGAAATAAGATTGTTGTAGTTATAGAAATTGAATCAAAGTTTGAATATGAGTATTACCTTGTATTATAAAGATATCTTACTGTAAATAAGAAAGATTTCTTGAAGTTGGATGATCACTTTACAAGATTGGAAGTAAGCTAGCAAACTTGGAAGTATTCTTGATTTTATGAAACTAGAACTTATAGAATTTATGAAGAACAATTAGAACTTGAAGATAGGACTTGAGAGAGATCACTTAGATGAAGAAAATTGAAGAATGAAAGTTTTTGTAGGTGTTTTTGGTCGTTGGTATATGGATTAGATATAAAGGATGTGTAATTTTGTTTTCATGTAAATAAGTCATGAATGATTACTCATATTTTTGTAATTTTATGAGATTTTTCATGC